>NW_027070271.1:210072-262311 GCF_002906115.3 Quercus suber
TCCAAGCTTCTTGCTCCAACGAGATTACGCCGAACCTATTTCTTCTTTAGCTTGCCGGATTCCGCTACTTGACCATAGCATCAACCAATGTATATTGGTTCCTTCCCAAACTGCTTCCCTAAGCACCAAATGGACCTTCTCACAGACGTGGGTGTGGTGAGATAAGGGTTTGGTAAATAACCTCTCAAGGGTATGACAATGGAGAGGAAGAGAGTAGAGGAATTTGTAGAGTCTCTTTAGATGAAGATTGGGGATGAGGCAATCTTGTTTTTCTCTAGGGTTTTCTCTCACAAAATTCTCTCTGGAAGCTTTTTCAATATGATGGGTATAAGGGTGTATATATAGTAGGGTGAGAAGGGAATGCAAAACGTCAGTTTTTGTCAAACAGGGCAAGTTGGCGACTTGGTCTCGCGGCTTGTCCAAGTCGCGAGTTCAAGTCACGACATAACGGCCTGGTTTTGTCCTATAGCGTGACAGCTGGCGCGACCCTTCAGCTTCCCAGTGTGCCTCTCACGTGCCAGCTTTTGGCGGCTTGCCAGTCGCGATCCACCCGCGAGCCCTAGCCGCGAACCTCTGTTTTTCTTGCACACTCTTGAGCTTTTCTTCACAACTTCTCACACACTACCCTTACAATTTTCCCACCTAAATACAAGGTTGCTAAGTGCTAAATTACAAGCAAATTGGTCACAGAATAAAGCCAATTAAATGGTTGATTAAATTCAACCTTACAATACTAATTACTATTTAGTTAACCTTATTTCATGTTTAATACAAACCTATGGGCCAAAATGGGCATTTGCCCCTTTTGCTCAAAAAATGTAGCAAAATGTCTCTATTTTGAAACTATTTAGCAAAATGTCTCTGTTTTGAAACTCGATTTTCTACTCGATTTTTAGAAAATCGAGTTTCAATGAAAAACTCGATTTGATGAAAAATCGAGTAATAGGAGAAATTTTACATGGAACTCGAGTTACACCTTTTAAGTTTGATTTCATATAACTCGATTTTTAGAAAATTTAGTTTAAAACAATGGCATTTTGCTGGAAAGTTTTGATGAAATGGACAAATGCCCATTTTAGCCCAAACCTATAGGTAGAACTTACCCTTAAAAACTAGCTTGCAAGAGGAGGGTGCCTAAGAGCTTATATATGAACAAAGTTTCTCCCCAAACTAGTTTGAAGAGAAATTCTTCAAACTTCTCATATATTTCTTTTCTGAGTGTGAATTTTGAAAATCTAACCGTTGAATTTTATGTTCCTTATATTTTTAACATGCATATCAAATTTCGTTCAAATCGAATATTATTTACTATTTGATCAATTAATTTATTTTTGATATACAACTTTTGATTACAAAAATTTGAAATTATAACATTTATTTGATGACATAGCAATTGATTTTTGATTTTCTTAAAATTTTGTAAGCATTAAGAATGTAATAAGAACATGCAATCTAACGGTTAGATTTCAAAAATTCACATTCAATATAAATATATATGATGAGTTTGTAGGGTTTCTCTCCAAACTAGTTTGGAGAGAAACTTTGTTCTTTATATATACATTGTTAAGTTTACACTTAATTTATGTGGGACACTAGGATCATGTGAAACACTTAATCCATGTAGGACACTAGGATTCTAACAATATTTTATATATTAGAATTATGTGCCCCCAATTATATGAATTTTTTCAGTGATAATAAATTACATTTTCACATGCATGATTATTGTGGGTATTTTCATTACTTAAATGTGGCATGTGATATCATTTCTGTAGAAAAATCATGAGGATGGTTAAGGAACTAAAGGCAAGGAATAATGATTTTTCATAGACTACAAAATTATTCTAGGTCACGGATATTAATTGAATATTACCACTAGAATCTACGCTCGTTGTGCTACTATACGGTAAGATGATTTACTCTGTCATTAAGTAGTGACCTTAAGCAGACAAATGGGTGAAATGTAACAAGTGCATACATTGAACTGAATCCGATCAATAACACCTTATGAAGTGATTAATGTTAATAAAAATGTTATCTATCACAATTTTCCTTGTTGTCTTTGTAGACATTACATTTTATACCCCTAACGACTTTGGCCCTCGTTCCTCAATGATATTGGAATTCTAAAGCTCAAGGTTGGTTTAAGGCCCAAACAGATAGAAATTGACTTGAGGAAGTGTTTTTAGAAAAATATAACTCTCTTTTTTGGACTAAACAAAATTTTTGGAAAATAAAAACCACGGAAACCCTAGGGCATGCGTAGGCATACACGAACATGCGTGCGCATGCTATAGTTCAAGAAACTAGAAAGGAAAGGTTTTCTGCATTAAAACTTGATTTGGAACGAATCCCACATCGTTTGAAAGCCGCCCTGAACCCCTGTTTTCAACTATATAAAGCTTGAAATGGTGGATTTTCAAAGAAGGACAAATTACGATGGTAAAACACATAAGATTCGCTAAAAAATAGTGAATGAAAAACACGTAAGATTCACATAAGTTGTTCACAAAACATCCTCAAGTCAATATTTTTCTGATTGAGACCTTTTTCGGTCTTGATCTTTGAGTTTCAAAGGTTTACTAACTAATTTTGTTTGGTTTTAACTAGATTGATTGAAGGGAACGGTCAAAATCAAGCTAAAGAGCCTTTGTTTAGAGGTAAAGGTTCTAAGCTTTGTCTTTGTTTTCCTCTTGTTTTAATTCTTGCTTTGTGTGTTTTATTTGTTTTATATATGCTTTAACATGCCTGTGTAGTTTAGGTTTACTTTGCTTTTTCGTGTTACGCATGTTAGGTTGTTAGGTTTTAGTTTCTGCTTATGTAGTGTTCTTACTTTCTGGGTTAGGGTTTAGGACATGTATGTATGCACATGCTTACTGCATGTGTATGCATACTCAAAGTATGCATACGCATACAACTGGGCTGTGTAGGCATGCTCTATGTATGCGCACGCATACTCATGCCCAGAAACTCTAATTCGTCTCTTTTTCTTCTATTTTCTTTGTTTTATTCATGCTGTAAGCCTATATTTGAATTTGTTTTTCATATCTTTAAGCCTCTGCTTCTCTGTTTTGCTTTGCTTTGTTTGTTTACCTTTTTTTGCTAATTAGGGTTTTGATTTGTTTGATTACCATGAACATGCATATATTATGAACATGCATTGATGCATAGGTATTGTGATGTAATGAGGTAAGTCATGCATTCACATGGACATGCATCGCTTTTGAATATGAACATGAACATGAACATGTTTGTTTGAATACCATCTCTTTGATGTTTGGATGCCTTTGACATGTTTGTTTGATTATGCCATGTGATGTTTCTGCCCTTGGGAAATGAGTGTCTAAATGCCATAATAGACGAATGATTAGTTTTGGGATGAATATGCCATGTTTTCTTGCATTAGATGCATGCTAAGGTGTGTGTGAGTTAGAATAACAATATTGAGTGTGTCTTTAATGGGGTTAAGATGTGGAACACAATGAGTGGAAGCCGACCCATAGGTCGGATAAGATTAGGTGCCTAACACCTTCCCATCCCCATACTTAAATTCCAGACATGTGCTCTGGTAGTAGATTAGCCCTTCCACGAAAGGCGTTAATATATGATTCCTAGACCTAATCTAGGAGGTGACTCCGTTTTTCTTCACCATGGTCCACCTTAGACCAATGCGTACTCACCCATTGCGAGGATGACACCACACCATCGAGGGCGCTTGCACCCACAATCCTCAAACATGAAAGGTTGCTTGTATTTATTTATTATGCTCAAAACTTTGACGATGTTAAACCAGCAATGTTCATTCAAATTCTATATAAGGACACATTGGGTTGTATGTATAACTAGTAGCTAATCTGTACAATGCACGAAAATAGTTATTGAATGAGTTTTAGGAAGAAAAAAAATAAATAATAAAAGCCATTATTTTTTAGTTGGAGTAGTAAGCAAAAATGCATGAAATTTAAATATAAAAAAATTGATATTGAAAGAAATAGGACAAAGTTTTATAGTTAATCAAAAGAAAGTAATGTTGTTTTATTTATTAGTTTTTTGTGGGAAGGAATAAGAGACCAAATGTTGCGTATCTAGTTTAGTTTGTGTTGTGTGTATATATATATATATTTTTATTTATATAAATATTTGTGTTGTGTATATATAAATAAATATATATATATATATATAGATATATGTATATACAAAAATGTACCTATTAAATGAAAAAGTGCTTATTGACCAAAAAGGTACCAATTGAAAAATGAAAAGACACAACTATTAGGTGATATTAATCTATTCATAATGAATTATGGGAAGAGAAAACGTTCTGTCCGGACTCCAGAGCTGGCAGAAAAGTGAGGTTTTACGGCACCAATGAGAGCTGCCAAGTCAGATATTCAATGATGCCTCAGTACACTCTATCACACGAGATTGTATCCCAAATAAAACCAAAATCACCAATTAGAACGTGTTCAGATGCCCTTACCTGGAGAAAAAAGTACCAGCACCAACGCCTCCTCTACTCTGACCAATAGAGCTCCTCCCCGCCGTTGGTGCCGCCGCAACGTCGTTCTGAGCCGGTGCCCACGCACCCAAATACTATGGTTTGTTCCGATTAATCCTTTATTGTTTGATTAGTTATCTCTTAGGTTTCGAAATTTTGATGGGTTTGGTTTTTTGGACGTTAGTCACTTGCTTTGGTATGGGTTTTGCTGTATTTTGGTACCTTGGTGCGTTTTGATTGGATTCCAAAGTGGTTAAGTTCAGCCCTAAACAAATCTGATTTGTCTATTATGAGAATCTTGTTTTCTTGTTCCAACTAATTTTGTTTGGGTTTCAAATCATGATTTTTTTTAGGATGAAACTTTTTGGGGTTTTTCTTTGTATTTTATTCCTGGTCTTGGCTGCTGTGTTTGTTCTTTTGATAGGGTTTATTTAGTTAGTATCTCGAAGTTCTTACATAAATAAATTATATATTATGTGTGCATTAAGATCTTTGCTTGATAAGTTATGCTCATAAATGGTTTTGGGCTTTCCTGGAATCAAATGAATCCATATCATATTCCATAGCATTTGGAGGCACCAGTCCATTATCAAAATAGGAGTAGCAGTCATCACAAAATAATTAATGTTCGCTATCATTTCCATTTCTTGTATCAAATTTTCATTAATTTTGAAATTTATAGTTAATGGTCCTTCCAAATGCTATGAGAAACAAAATGAATGTACTATTTGGGTGGGGAGGAGGAGTGGGGACTTTGCTATGTTCAATAGACCAGAGCATTTGAACTCGTTCTAGGGGCTATCCAAATGCCATACTGATGAATTGGGCTTGAGAGAGATGTACTATTTTGAGCAGTAATGTGCACCTCTTTGTACTTTGTGAATTGACAAGGGTCTTGCCTAAAGGATAAATTACAATGACAACCCCTGTGCTTTGTTACTAAAACAATGGCATCTCCATTGCCAGATCTATGTTAGGGCCAGGGGGCAAAATTCTAATAAAATCTTCTGTGTGTATTAAGTATGTATAATTTTTTTTCTTGAAATTTTGGTGGACAAATTGATGTATTTGCTCTGTTTAACTTTCTTTTCGATAAAATTTTCCAAAGTCTGCATACCTTAGTATCCTATATTATCTTGAATTATCCATTGGTTGATTTCATATGTATGTCACTTTAATTAAGAAAAAGTGGTTCTGGTTGAGTCAATTTGAATTTGAGTTTTAATTCAATCTAAACTTGATGTTCGTAATTAGATGTAAGTCCATTTCTAGACCCACTTTTGTTTATTAACTTGTGTTATTTCTTTATGCTGATTTGCAATAGGAAAGACTGAAGTTGGAGCAATTATTGGTGTTGCTAGAAAGGACTGATGATAGGACGCACTGAAAGCATTGTCATTGATGATGAACAATATACTTCTTCCCTTGTAATCAAATCTGTTCGGATGGACCATGATAAATTTAGCATGATGTAATTTGTATTTTTCTTCTGTTTATTGTCAAATGCATACTAATTATGAAATGACATGAAAGAGTTGTATATTCCCCAATTTTGTTATTTGTAGAATCTTGATTAGTTGTATTTGGAAGATGACTTGCTTACAAACCCATTACAAAACTTATTTGAGTGGTGACAATTATGAACATTCACATAATCCAAATATCATACAATAGACCCGTAAAGTTTAAATTCTATTACACACATTTAGAGAGGTGGAGGAAAAAATATAGCAAAAAATTTTAGAATATAAAGATCAAAAATTTCCTGTTCATAGTGTTAATTAGCAAAACATTTTTTTTTAAAACTTTTTTTAATTTTTTGCATTATTATCACTTAGTATTCAAATGAATAGTTTTAAAATTTTCAAATTGGTTTTCAAGTTTCTAATTGACAATACATTCATCTAAAAGAAAATCTGTCATGATTCAGAATACAAAAAGAGAATCATAAGATTACAAATACATCTGAAATAAAACCTATCACAATTTTTTTTTTTTTTTTTTTTTTTAAGTTTCTAATTGACAATACATACACATGAAATAAAACCAATCATGATTCAGAATACAAAAAGAGAATCATAAGATTACAAGCATCCTCGTACTTATCAAATACCATATTGAGACATGGTTGCAAATGCCTATTGTATGCAAAAGGTCGATTTGAATTATTCAATGACAAGTCTACATCATTTTGATCTTCATTTATTTCTGACTCATCATCCACCATATCATAAAGTGAGATTGTTTCAGGTTCTTCATTGCTCGCACTCATATTTTCAATTCAAGTATTTTTAAATTTCAAAATAACCTATAAAAAACAAAAGAGAAGAAAAATTCATAAGAAACGATTGAGAAAAAATTCAAATATTGTGCTATTACAATACCAAACTTGCCCAATTTGGCAAACTTGTATAATTACAGACTTGTTTTAGGATACAAGCAAAAAGTAAATCCAACCACTTAATACAAAATTGAACAACCAATTTGAATTTTTAGAAATTCAAATTAATTCCACATAAGCACAACAAAGGCAGGATACATTTGAACACCCTGCTCGACAACTCAAAAAACACTACATAAAATAGCTCCTACTACATCTTTAATTGCACTCTGGTACATATAGAGAGCAAACTGACATTACAAGTAGAAAATTGAAATTACAAGTAGTATAAAATTATATTTGTAGCTAAGAATATGATAATATCTATCAAATAAATAATACCAGCTCTGTCCCAGAGGCCTAGGTTCACGGTAGAGAATTCAACAACCACAGTAAAAAAAAAAAAAAAAAAAAAAAACCTTGTTGAAAAGGCACCTATAACAAAAAACAAGATTCCCATTCAATTAAATTCATTTTAGTGTTGGATTCCTAATTGAACAAGCTCCCAAGAAAAGAAAATCCAAAAAATTAAAGTCAAGGTTAAAAAAAAAAAAAAAAAACACAAACTGAAAATTAAATAAATATGACAGTATAATCACGACAGGGCAACCTAGAAATAGTTATTTTTGCCTGCACTTAATACCTGCTTTGCAAAAAGATGGAGCACAGTGACTTTTAGAACATAACATAATTCAAAATTTTAAAATTAGACCAACAAAGAATGTTATGGGGATCACATTATACTGACCTTGCAAATTTGGGAAACTTAATTACCACTTTTCATTCTTAAAGAATGTTTGGGCAATCACTCACAATTTTGTATTATCGTACATAATATTTTGGACAATTATTGTTAGACTTTATAAGTCTGATGTCTATATCTTATTGTGAAATTAATTGAATTTGATATTTAGATTTTTACTCCATCACTCCACTTACATGGGATCCAAAATCATAAATGTAATTCTAGATGATCTGGTGTATGAACAAGAAAGGCAAGCAAGTTTTGACCATTAGGATGCAGAATATCAGTGACATCGAGAGAATGCCTCCGAAACATCCCTTTTGGCATGAGATTTTTGTGCCCATTTTTAGATCATCTTTTGGTTAAAATCTGACCCAATAACAGTGACCAAGTACTGACAAATTACAAGAAAATAATTCACACAAGGTTGACAAGAAAAAACACTATCAAGTGAAATTTATAGGGAACGCAACCAAAGGAAAATTTTACAATTCCTTAAAAATTAGCATGAAAATCATTTCAAGAAGTATAAAATATCAAGATCATATTTTATGTCTTATTTCATGAATTGCATACCAGCTTAGTCTGAAAAGTTGTAAAAAAAAAAAAAACAGAATGTGTAAGTGTAATACTATCTCCCAAAATCAACAATATCTATAATTGTTTCTCATTTTGCAGCCCATAGAAAGAAGGATCAGGAACAACTTTTTTCTCTACCAAGGTTGCCAAAACACTGTCAATCAAATCACCCCTAGCCCTTACTGATTGAAAAATACAACTTTCATTTTTCTTTTTCTACCCCAAAAATTCCCACTAGCCATCACATAGAAGAATAACAATGACATTTTCTTCTGAAGCTTGACAATCCAAAAGCTTTAAGGGACATGTAGAAAATAAGTATGTCACTCTGATGGTTAATATCACCAAAGATCTTAATGCACACATAATATATAATTTATTCATCAAAGAACTTGAAATACTAACTAAATAAATCCTATCAAAAGAACAAACACAGCAGCCAAGACCGGGGATAAAATACAAAGAAAAACCCCAAAAAGTTTCATCCTAAAAAAAATCATGATTTGAAACCCAAACAAAATTAGCTGGAACAAGAAAACAAGATTCTCATAATAGACAAATCAGATTTGTTTAGGGCTGAACTTAACCACTTTGGAATCCAATCAAAATGCAACAAGGTACCAAAATACAGCAAAATCCATACCAAAGCAAGTGATTAATGTCCAAAAAACCAAACCCATCAAAATTTCGAAACTTAAATATTGGGGAGATAACTAATCAAACAATAAAGGGTTAATCGGAGCAAACTGCAGTATTTGGGTGCGTGGGCGCCGGCTCAGAACGACGTCGCGGCGGCACCAACGGCGGGGAGGAGCTCCGTTGGTCAGAGTAGAAGAGGCGTTGGTGCTGGTGCTTTTTTCTCCAGGTCAGGGCTTCTGAACACATTCTATTTGGTGATTTTGGTTTTATTTGAGCTACAATCTTGTGTGATAGAGTGTACTGAGGCCTCATTGAATATCTGACGTGGCAGCTCCTCATTGGTGGCGTAAAACCTCACTTTTCTGCCGGCTCCGGACAGAACGTTTTCTCTTATGGAAAATATAGTGTAGTGAAATGATTAGTATATAAATTGTAAGTAAAAAGACCTCATACATAATTCTCTAATCTTTAGCTATGTTGGTGGACATTATTGTAATTTGCACAAGTTCAAAATGTTTACTTGATATGATTGAGAAAATTAAGGTATAATTTTTTTTAAAGTTTCAAATTAATTCAATAGCCTTCTAAAGGTATTGACCGATCCTATCCTATGACTGAAGATTGATATCCCTAAATATCCCCGTCCAATCTCTCTACAAGGTTTGCTAAGGTCTTATAAATAAGACATATCATGTTAATGGTAGCCCATCAGGACTGTTTTGTGGTACTTTAACCGTCTACAAAGCCCTAAAATAATAATAATAATAATAATAAAAAGCAACAGAGAAGTGAATACCTTGAGGCAACACAGGTATGCATATTTGTTCTATTCATAATCCATGATTGAATGGTATAATGATCTTTGAGTGAATATAGAAAATTTTATTCGCTATTACTTCTGCAAACTAATATTATATACTATAATAAGTTCACTTTAGGGAGATATTTGATCTAGTCAATTCTTTTTCTTTTCATTTTTTTTTTCTGTAAAATTATTAGACTAGTAAACTTTGGAGTGTAAACTTAAGATTTTATGTATTTATTAAATTTTAATTCCTTATTTACCTATTTATATTTAAAAGGAAGAGAAAAATAATATGCTTAGCATTACTGTTTTTATTTAGGCAAAAATACAATTCACAACCATTAACTTTGTCCAAAAAGTATTTTAATCATTTAAAATTGAAGTTTGTCATTTTAGTCCAATAACTTTACCCCAAAATTATTTTAGTTATTTAAGTTTGAAAATGATCATTTTAGTCCGGTAAATTTACCTAAAAATCATCTAAATCCTATGAATTAGTCGTTTTGAGTGATTTTGGGCAAAGTTACCGGATTAAGTGAGTCCTTAAATAATTAAAATAATTTTTGGGTAAAGTTATTAGACTAAAATAATTTTTCGGCAAAGTTATCCGACTAAATAACCAGTTTCAAAGAAAATAATTTTGAGCAAAGTAAGCTAACGTAAATTATTATTATTTATATTTATTAATTTTGTATATGAAAAGAAATATATAGGTCATATCGAATTGAACTAATCTAACAAAAGTTGGGTAAAGACCGAACATTTAAAAATCATTCTTGCTCAACTATGCCCTGAGGGCGTGAGGACATGCCAATTAGGCCTGGCTCAACTAAGCCCAATAACGGTTCACGAACCTTTGCCCAGTGACTAAAGCTTATTCTCATCAAGCCGATTCTGTACGGCCAGCTCAAGATCACTACCGCTCTCACATCTTCTCGAATAGGTGATCTATTTTGCCCCTTTTTCGTTTATTTTATTTCCCTTAACCTTCTAACCTTTTTAAAAAATGGTTTCTCTTAAATTTACTCTTATCAAATAAGAAATTTAGACACTAATAATGTAAAGAAATTTAGATATTTAGATATCAAATAAGAAATTTAGATATCTCTCATAGACATATTCATAAATTAGTAAAAATAAAATACATAAAGTAATAACAATTAAGTGATATTAATTCGGAATCCAATATATATATATATATATATAGAGAGAGAGAGAGAGAGAGAGAGAGATTAATTTACATCATGATTTTTCATGCTCCAGGGCATGAGCCCTTCATTATTATTACTAGTGTGTAGCTCATGTATATGTACGAGTACAATTAAAAATAATCATTTATATGATTCAAATTATACATTTTTTTTAATCTTTCAAAAAAATTTATACATTTTTTTAGAAGAGTTTCAAATTATATATGTTATTAGAATTTAATTGGTTTTTGCACCTAATAATTCACATGCTACAAAAATTAAAAACTTAGATGGACACATAGTGAAAAATTGGATTCCAATTGAAATCTAATTTAGAATTTAATTGAATTTTGACTTTTTGGTTTTTACACTCAATAATTCACTTGACACAAAATTAAAAATTAAATAGGACACGTGACGCAAAATCGAGAATCTAATTAAAATTTAATTGAATTTTCTCTAAACTTTAACTATTAATATATATATATATTAGTATATAATCCATATTTACGCACATGAATAATGAATTATAGTAATGCTATTGATATTAACTTGAGTTATTAAACATATAAGACATAGTTTGACTAGTACATTTGGAAGTACTAAAATAGTTTTTTCTTACAATTTTCATGATATTAGTTATGCCAAGTTTTTTATTACATTGCTATTACGTATATAATTTTGAAAATCACTATTGGATACTGCATATACAATATCAATTCACAATTATTTTCTGTAAAATT
Organism: Quercus suber; assembly: GCF_002906115.3. Taxonomy (NCBI): domain Eukaryota; kingdom Viridiplantae; phylum Streptophyta; class Magnoliopsida; order Fagales; family Fagaceae; genus Quercus; species Quercus suber. The sequence continues at coordinate 221,652 of NW_027070271.1, forward strand.
CTACAAAATACAACACAAAATAAAATAACAAATTGGTCAAATAATATCTTAAATTGAATGGGAATAGGTGTATGGGATCATTCAACTCAGTTACATTTTGTTATGTTCAAATATCTTCCCATACAAAATATTTGAATAGAAACTGTATAAAAAATATGCTCATTAATTCCAAGAAAAAATAACAACAAAAATATAAATAATTTAATTTGTATAGAAAGCTAACAAAAGCAAAATCCAATTTTGATTATAATTGAATTTTCTCTAAACTATGGTTTAAAAAATTATTTATATAAAACCTAGTTAGTAATAGACCGTATATAGTCATAGTATATTACATAAATGACTTATAAATTTGAATTGTTTTTACTTATATGATTAGGCTTTTATAGTTTATTTATATTGCACTCCTCATTTTCTATAATAAATTTACTCATTTGACATAAAAATTAAAAAAAACTTTGATTAGATGAAACACATAGTGCAAGATTAAACTCTAATTGAAATCAAATTTTTACATTGAATTAATTCACTTGATACAAATATTTAAAACTTAGATTAGATAGGACACATGGTATAAAATTAGATTTTAATTGAATTCCAACTCGAATTCCAATTGAATTTTCTCTCAATCTTACCTATTAATATATATATATATGTGTGTGTGTGTGTTATTGCATATATTTGGTGAAACTATTCCACTGGCCTTTTTGTTTTGTCTACAATCTCAATGTTTAAATAAAGAAAAAGAAAAATTGTAATGACTATTATAATATTAACAGCAGAAATAATGAATTGCCATTTAATCATACTAGAGTTTCAAAAGTTAATATATTGAACAGCTTCTTTTGCACCCTTTCCTCTTCATTTTCATAGAGCAACACTAAAATTAGGGCTTCAGCGGCCTTGCATGAGACTCTAAAATAGACCAATATGCCATATGACCACTGCGCACTTTTGATGCAATGGTCACTCGACAAATATAAGTGTTTGTGAGGCGTGGGGTGTGGGGGGTAAGGGTCGGAATTCAAGTTTCTAAAAAAGAGTTTCACACACTTATACACTTAAATTAGGCTAGAGTGGAATTTCTATATTGTATAAAAAAAATTAAAAAAAAAAATTGTAACTCTCAAAGCTCTTATTTATTTATTTTTTCCTCATCTTTCCCGTATAAATTGAGATCTCATGCATAGATTGGGAAGAGATTGAATGCTTTCAACATGCATAATTTGTTTTCAAAAAGCACTTTCTGACTTAGGCATCATAGGAGCCTTGGTAGATAGTACCAAACCAATGTCACTCCTATCAAGTGATTCATTGCAAACATTTGTCATTAAATCTTACCATGTAATTAACTAAATGATCAAATTCCAAATATTTTAAGTGTCATACTAATAATTGTTATAAAACAAAAACATTTTAAAAAATAAAAAAACGAGAATTGAGATGTGCATACGAATTATATTTCATTAATTGTTTTTAAAAATGAAGAACCAATTTTTCACAAATTATCGTAAAATAAAAATTATTCTAAGCAATTCTTCTATATAAAATAAATAAAACAATAAATACAAGCATTCAAAATTCTTGCATCACAAACAGGCTAGTTTCCTATGTAGGAGGGTTTTGCAGATATTTTCTCTAATTTGCAAAAATATTTTTTTCATCCTTGAAATTTACAAGAAGTTAAGTTTTTGTCCCCAAATTCTAAAAGTTAGTTTTTCAACATTTTCATCCCTAAACTTTTGCAGTCATTCCACTTTATGTCTTTTCATTCATGTCCATTGGTTTTATCCTATGTGGCCTAACAAAAGGTTGATGTGTTAAATTTTTAGAATTAGGTCATTTAACTTGGATCAACTCATTTAACAAAAATAAATAAATAAAAATCCTGGACATGTGGGGATTATTTTTGTTTTTGCCCAATAATTCAGAAATGTGTGACTGACCATTTGGTGCAAAATGTTCAAAAACTTTTTTAATGAATTGGTCCAAGTGAGATCACCTTTTTTTAATGCTAAATAACGGGACCATATATCACCTGCAATATCTTAAGATGCAATCCCTACAATTTGATCTCTCTTAATAGTTGGGGGTAGGGGGAATTTGAATGTTGTGAAATTTTAAAGTACTCGCAAGTGTGCGAACTGTACCGAAATATAGTTTAACAAGAACGAGGTTGAATCTACAGGAATTTGAATCAACGTAGGAAAATTAATAAAATCTTAACCAAATTAATTCTAATCTAGTTTAATAAAAAAATTGGTTGTTTGCAATTAAATATACTAAGCAAATAATTAAACTAAGCAAAGATATAATATCAAGTAGTAAAGAGATGTAAACAACCTAGAGAAATGAATTAAGGTTTTGGAATCTGCCTTATTAATTCATATCAGCATATATTTATGATCATTAATTTTTCCCAACCACTACATGATAATCTAGAAATCAATCTTGCTACCATGGAGAATATTATCATTAAAAATTATATTTAATTATCTAAAATACGCTCTTCTTCATTTCTAAGATATAAAATCAAATCATCAATTGTATTCATAGCCAAACAAATCACAAGAGATATCTAATTTTAAAATAAAGAAATAATAAACCAAGCATTCAATTAATTAAGAAAAATCCTAAATCATGAGAAAAACATGATTAAACTCATATTTAGAATCCCATCTTAGTCAATTGATATGAAGTAAAAACAATTTAAATCATTAAAAAACAATTATTGTGGAAAAAATCAAATCACATAAATATTACTGATAATCCTTAACAATGTTTCATCCACAATCCTAATTATAAATTTAGCTACTCATGGTAATTGAAATAAAACACAAGAATAAAATACTAAACATTAAACTAGACAAATAAAATAAAGAAAGAAATAGTCAAAATGCAATCATGGAGAAAAGCAACAAAGAAGCCACATGCGGCACTACCTCTTGCTCCAATTTTCTATTTTGTATCCCTGCCCTAGCAGTAGCCTTTTGCCTTAAAGAGCCTTTAAATAAGTCAAGGAATCCTATTACAAGTTGAATTCCCATTTGGAGAAATTTCAAGATTTTTAGGTTTCACTTAACCAACGATTTTGGCCCATTTAAATTCATAATTTGGATTTTTGGTAAACTACAAAGTTGTAGCCCTTTAAGTTAAATTTATATCCCAACTTGAATTATCTCAATTGGACATCTGAACCAAAAGTTATACCAAAAATACTAACTGATGTGTAGGCTGGAATCCTAATCCGAATTGGACTTGGATTTGGGGCAAATTTCCTTTGATTTCTTGATCCGGTTGGACTTAAATTTAATTGGGTTGGCCTTCTTTAACTTCATCATGGCCCTTGTAAAAGTAAAGTCCATTAGCTTTCTTCTTTGTACAAATCTATTTATTTAATTCCATTCTCCTACAAGAGACAAATTCACGCAATAAAATTCAATTAAGCACAAAATTAATTATTCAACATTATTCCAAAACCAAATATAAAATACATGAATTAACTCAAAATAAATATGATAATACTTTCTAACAATGATATAAATATGCAAAATTAAGCTATTATCAATGCACATCATTGAACCCTGGATGTCTCCATCTAAAATATTAGGAAGTACCAACCAGTTAAACTTAGGGGTGGCAATTTTTAACCAAACCCATTAATCCGTCCATTGCTCATCTAATTTGGATAAGTCTTGACCTAACCTAATTAAGCATTTAGGTTAAATGGGTAAAGACCCATTTGGATAATATAATTAAATGAATCTTAATGGGTAAACCCACTAGTTAACCATCGGACATCCAAAATATATTTTTACCTACTCTACAATTTAAATGTTTAATAAATTCAAAAAAAAAAAAAAAAAAAAACCCTAACTCCTTAACCGGCTGCCAGACCCATACTATCTCACTTTCCTTCTTCTTGATTTTCATGGTTTTTTCTTTTTTTCCTCTCATTTTCCTAGCTACCAAACATATCCTACACTCTAATTCATCTCACCCTCTCTCACATCAAGGCCTCCATGGCCAAAGACTACCACCACCCACCACCATATTCGTCTTTGGTACCAATGACGGTTTCTTTGCCAAAGATGATGCAAACAAAGCTTCCGGTTACAATAAAAGATGAGAGCTTGAGCAACTCTTGCTAGCTCAGCCATGTGACCAAGAGAAGGAAGCTCAACATAGATCGAGCTCACACACAGAGGAAGAAGAGAGATTCAATTTCGGAGATCTACAATATGGCTTTTTTTATATAATTTGAATTTCAGGTCTGTGCATGTTGTTTGGTTGCTAAGAAAGAATGAAGGAAAAGAGAAGGAGAAAGAAAATTTTGTTGTAATTTGGTTTCCATGTGAGAAAGTTAATATATTTCAACAGTAGTTTGAGATTTTAGTTTCTAGTTTGGAGTCTTTTGACTAACAAAATTTGATGATAACAATGTGTTTTGTTTGGTTGCTAAGAAAAATTGTAGGAAAAGAAAGGAAAGAGAAAGCTAATTTTATTTATTGTTTGTTTAAAATTGTTTTATTTGGTATCATGGGTTAAATGGGTTGGACGGTTAATGGGTATTTAATTTATTTTGAAAGTATTTAATTTATTTTTAAACGGATAATAAATAGATAAACCGGTAAGAATGTATCCAATCCATTTATGATTCAACCCAAAATCTACCCAACCCCCCCCCCCCTAATTGCCACCCCTAATTACAAGGCTTTGTCCCTTTAATTTGATCTAGCTTGTCTAATATGGTCCCCTAAATAATATAACACAACCCCTCAATAAAAAAAAATAAAAAATAAAATAATATAACACATCAACTTTTTGCTACATCACATAAGATAAAATTGGCGGACATGAACAGACGGACATAAAATGGAATAGTTGCAAAAATATAGGAACAAAAATTGAACCTTTTAAAGTTTAAGGATGAAAACCGAAATTTATGTAAAGTTTAAGTACAAAAATTATATTTTAACCCTTTCTCTTGTTATATTATTTTATAGCCCTACTTGTATGGACATTTTTGAATTACAAATCCTAGTCTGATCTTCTTTGTCCAACGTGTTTAACATTAAATTTTTCACACCACACATTAAAAATAAAGGCAAAGACTTTATATTAATTATTAAGCAAATTAATGATATTAATGATATCTTTTTCTTACTTTGTATTCGTAGTGGGGTAGGGCATGTAGAAAGGCCATCATTCAAGGGGTTCGAAATTCCTTTGCCCATCCACTTTTACAACTTTAGTAAAGGCTTAGAAGAGCTTCTACGCTTAGCAATACAGTGTCGTCATTTGATTAAGTGAGAATTATTATCACTTTCGTTCAGTCAACTCTAGGAAAAAGGATAGAGAAAAAGAGAAATCCTTCATTTTGAATATTTCTATTCCCATCGGCATTGTTTACTGTTTAGGATAGAGCCCCTTGCTTTCCCACTTATGAGTCAAAAAGAAAACTCTATATAGGTTTAGGGAACATCTTTAAAAGCACCTAAATATTTCTTTGATGACAGCAGAAGATTACTAGATAACCAGAAAAATCGGGAGAAAAAAAGAGAAGAAGTTTGATCCCTCTTAAGATTCCAAACTGTTTAGCTTAATTAAGATCAAATTTAGTGAGACATTATGCCATACAAATGCAAAGGTTGAATAATCTGTTCCTCTTAAACCTACCCGAATTGCCTGATAAATAAGGTGCATCCAAAAACTGAACCATACACAAAAGCCCTTTTACTACGAACCCCAACCCCCAAAAAATAAGTAATACACAAACCATATATGTAAATGGAAACAGGAATGTGACAAAGTTACACTTACAATACATACGAATTGAGCCAAAAAGAAAGGCATAAGAGCACCTTAACCCAACAAATAAAGCTTGCACGCCAATGGAATAATTTTTCATCATTTGATAAGACCCATGATGAAAACATTTTTCTCGCAAAGATTCACACAATAGACAATAGTGAGAGATAGAAATTGGGATTGGTCAGAAAAAGAAAGAGTTTTCGGGATCATCACCAATCATTTGGATTCTGCAAAAATAAACATATTAGTGGGAAGTGATATAAAGTCGGTCCATTGGCGTGCTATGAACGACAATTTGGTCTTGCCCTTCTATTTCTAGCCCTTTGTTTGTATCAAAAGTCGCACTTCATTTTACTTCTTTATACTCACACGCTAAAAGTCATGTTAGAAAATCTTAAAAAGTAAAATGATAAGATCCTAGTCCCTTGAATTATTATAAACTACCGTTAGATCTTGTAGTTTGTTTTGAACCTGACTGGTAGGTAAACTTCAAGACTCGTCAAACAAAGTTAAGGTAAACAGATGGCTGAAACTTGAAAGCAGTTAAACCCAATTGGGTTCTCCAATAGAAATCTTGGTAGGGCCAACTCATAGTCAATATATTGGGACTACATTCATGTGTTCAACTTATATCATTACTGTAATTATGTTGTAATTATTTCTTTTATATATATATATATATATTAAAAAAAAAAAAAAAAAAAAAAAAGAAGAAGAAGAAGAGAGAGAGATATCTTATCCATATATACTAGGTTAAAATGGTGAAATCCCTAATATATATTATTGACTTCATTAATGGTTTTGAGGTTTTCTACTTTGACTGACTTAATTATTTGAGTTTTTATGATATGGTAAAATTTATTCCTTAAAAAAAAAAATGTTAATTTTTATTTCCTTGTCTATTAAGAAAGATATTCTTTTGTGTGGAGATGTCTAAAGTTTAAATTTCCCACTTGAAATTTTGTCCCAAAAAGAAGAAGAAGAAGAAGACATTCTTCATCCATGAAGAAATAGTATTAAAAACTCATATATAGACAACATTGTAAAAGCACCAAGCATTAGAGGATGCAAAAAAGTTCTATTTTACATCGTAAAAATCTACTTTATCTATTTTACCATCCCATTTTACAACTCACCTAACATCTCAATTTATTTTTTACATACAACTTATTAAAATAATATAAACTATACCAAGAAATAATATAAACAAATCAATTCTCTCTTCTCTCCCATCTCTATCTTCTCTCTCTTCCTCTCACCCCATCAAATCCACACAACCACATTTCAGCCCATATAGCCAACATCAAACTCACACAACCACATTCCGACCCACATAGCCACATTCCAACCCACACAGCCAACATCACAGCCAAAACCCACACAACGGCCACCACCGAACCACAACAACCCACAACCAAAATTCTATACCACGCCAAACCCATACATCCCACAACCCACGCCCACAAAACCCACACCTACCATGACCCATGCCACCATGACCAAGCCACCACCCCATGACCCATCGGCAACCCACAAACCATAAACCCCAAAAAATGATCTCGAAACCCAGAACCCACAAAACTTGAAACCCACCGCCACCACTACTAAAATTTCCAAAACCGAAACAACCAACCCACACCAATTCAAAGAAGCTCCAGCCATCGTACACATCCCAGCATCCCCGAAACAACCAACCCACACTGAAACAACATAGCAATGCTGAAAACCCACATCGATTCAAAGTCAAACAAGCCCCAACTGCCAGAATCAAGCCAAACCATGTTGTTGTCTACTAGATTCAAACCCACGAAAATGTGGGTGATGGTGATTTGAGAGAGAGAGAGAGAGAGAGAGAGAGAGAAATTGTTAAGAAGAGACTAGAGAGACACAAAGGGAAGAGAGAGACATATGAGTGAATAAAATCATTTATTTTAAGTTTACAACTGATGAACAGTAAGTTGCAAATCTAGCAACTTATTGTAGTTGGATTTTATAATGTTTTAGAAATACAATCCCAAATGTAGCATGTTTTGGCCCATATAAAGTGTAAAATAGAAATTGGGGGGGTTTTTACACCTCTTAACACTAATGCTCTAAAGGGTTTGATGTGATAGTTTTGCTGTATGTGTGTTAGGAGCATTATGTGTTACTAACGATGGCATGAGGAATGAGGGTGCTTGGGCAGCATTGGGCCAATCACTTGGTTTCATGTTTTCTCAACACATTCATGGCTCCTCATTCCTAACTAATTATGATGCTCCAGGGCTCTTTGAGGGAGACCTGCCTAGTCTCACTACTCGAGTTGGATCGATGAGCAGTGATGAGGGGCAACAGGTGGAGGCACCTTGCTCCACATGATGCCCCAAGGCCATGGCAGAGGAGGGCCATGGTGAGTAGAGATGGTTTTGATGATGGGCAGCAATAGGTGGTGCTGACCCTATATGGTGGTACATGGCATTGATAACTTAGTTGTTGGTTCCTTGTGTGTGGGCTTGGTGGCTTGAGTGCAAAGCAAGGTTGTGCTGTTGTGATGATAGAATGTTGTGTGCAAAGCATTAGGCTAGTAGGACTAGCTAAATGCATGGACAAGTGCTAGTGGGCATGCTATGGGCTGATGGCAGTTACTTTGTGTGCTGCATGTAAGCATGCTATATGGGCTATAGTGCTGATAGGAGACCTTGAGCATGGGCCAAGCCTCTCCAAAACATATGGGAACATGTTGTGTAGACTGCTAAAGGATGGGTAGCGTCTCCATGGTTTGCTGAGACATAAGTTGTGCATGTGCAGCATGTGCAGTGGCAGTTACCAAGCAATTCCTAACTTTCCTGATGTTCAAACCTACTGAGTAAGGCTGGAAATGTGGAGAGCAAACCAAGACAGTATCAGTTAAAGATGTCCTAAGTCAGAACACAAGTGACAGATTGTCCAAGACCCAGACAGTTACTAGACAGTAACTGCCATAGCAGTTAATTCTGTGTATTTAACCCTAAGGCTGTTGGGGGTGTCAACAGCAGAGTGTATTTGGCTTTGGAAAATTTTTGTATAATTCTCTAGGCTTGTAAAATGGTTTCCTTTGTACTTGAGATTAAGTAATAAAAGTTGGGGGTGGGTTCTCTGTAAATATTGTGTGTGTTGTGTGTTTAGATTTCCTTATATAATATGTTCTAAGTATTATTGCAGTGTGTGTGTGGTGTTGGCTAAGACTAAGTCAGGGACTTAGCGCCATCACAATCAGAAAATTTGAGTAAAAATTTGACCCTGTGACAATGTGAGAGTTAGAAAACAATATTTTTTTACTAAGAGAGTTACAGACAAGTTTTGTCTAGTTTGTTAATACAAGCGTATGTTTAAGTGTATTTAGGTTTTGGGTTAATTCTTTTTGTGAGTGTTATTGGAGATATTTAATATTAAAATTTTTTTAATGAATTAATTAAATAATAAGTTGACGAGAAGAGTTGGAAATTTATGTGTTCAATGAGTCTTAAGTAATGAGAAAAGTTGCAATTCAATTATATTTATTTGTATGTTCACCAATAGTGAGTTTTGTAAAATTTTATTTATGGTTATAGTTCATATTATTAATAGTGGATTTTTAAAGGGGATTAATTAACCATGAAATATAGGCATATAGTTTATATTATTTCTTGTATTTTTGTTGATCTTTAATTGTATTGATTTGGTGAGGTATGTGCTGCACTGCTGAAGTTTTCTCCTCTAAGTGAGAGCTATCAAGCGAACTGTGAAACGAAAGTTAGATTTGAAAATATGTTATCAAAAATAATTTGTCTCTTTCTCGCCCAACAGTTAGGAGGAGTGAACTCTCCAAAACCTTAGAGAATTAAGGATTTTCCACGATTTTACACACCTAATTCCCATATGAAGAGTTAGACAGAACCCATAAACCCTAGAGATAAAACCCTCATCAATTTCTCTACCTTCTCTCTCTCACAATTGCCAAATTTAAGAGAGGAGATTAAATCCATCATACACAAACCAACCTTCAGAGTTATTATGTTGATTGGAGCTTGGGAACCATTGGAAAGTTAGAATGATCAAAGAGACTTAGAGATTGCAACTGGAGCTCAATTGTTGACTCCATGACAAAAGGAGAGAAAAGATTAGAGGGCTCAAGTACGTTATCACCTCATAGCTTAGAGTGACTGGTATTTAAGATGTACAGGAACTATTTTCTCTACTATATCATTTTGGTGGTGAGACATCACGAAGAGGTTTTTCAACCAAGTACTCAGGCTTTCCTCTTTGTAAACATTTTTGGTTGTCAAAAATGTGGGCTTATAAAAAATGGCATAAATATGTTATTTAAATATCTAGGTTAATATCTGGGCTTATAAAAAATGCGGATATAAACATATTGACAGGTACGGACACATATCATTCCCTAATTTGCTAAACCAAAATGACTTCTACTATGAATTTAACAAACCCTTGTATTTAATAATAATAATGGTTTAAAAGTATATAGGTCACAACCGAAATGCTCTTACCAATAGCGACAATGTAGATTAGCATGAGGACAAATTTAGATACGTGGTGAGATTTCGAAGAACTTTTTTTTTTTCTTTTTTTTCTTTTTTTTTCTTTTTTTGAGAAGTGATTTCGAAGAACTTTGTAGTGAACATCACCATTAATATAATATACACCATAGTTTTGCCTCTAGGTCCCAGAACTATTTATCAAAAGCAACTAACAAGGGCCAACTTATTGTGAACATTAAATAAAAATTTAATAAACAGATTTTAAAGTTTTAAACCCCTTTTTAAACGGTCAAAATGTAATCCGCCAATATCATAACAACATGACCCTCCTCCATGGTCTGCAGCTACTTTGGAGTGATATGGATTCCATCGTTATATACAGTGCTCTCTTTAATTCGGTCTTACTTAAAAAAGGAGAGTCGGTGAGCATTTCATTCCCTTATCACACCGTCCTACTCGTTTTAAATTAATCAACACAACTGCACTTACGTAATGAATTATATATATATATATATATTTACAATTGTTAAATTGAGAAGCTAGGGTTAATGCGTAATGAAAATAATTTCAATTATAATAAACATATAATAAAAGTAGTATTGTATAAATAAATTATAGTAATTTATCATGTCAAAAAATTGATTTTATTTTTATTTTTTATCACTGTCGTTGTTCTTTGAGTCTTTGGGCAAATGCTTTTCAAAGACTTTGGTTGCCACTTGCCACCACCTCGGCCGGCACCAATGCCCAAAAATTAAGATAGCATAATTATCCTCATGATTGATTGATGTGAACCCGATGTAGATTGCCACCACTACTGTTAATTAAGCTCGAAAAATGAGTAACCATGTCAATTTGTCAAAGCAACGTGTGCAAGGGAAAAGTTACTACATTTTATGTTCATCAAAAAAAAAAAAAAAAAAAAAAAAAGTTACTACATTTTATTTTTTGGTTGAATAAAAAGTACTACATTTTTTGTTATAGCTCAAACTAAAGTTTTTTTTTATTTTTAACTTTAAAAAGTTCATTTGTGACTAATTTTTTCATGATAAATATTTTCTTGCATTAAATTGTGTGTTATTATCCTTTAAATTATATTAATTACAATTAGTATTCTTTAAACATTTTAAATTGTGATTTGATGTTAAATAAATTAAAGATTACATATTATAGTATAATTGTAAGGACCAGATTCGAGTTCTTAGCCCAAAAGGTGGATAGATTTAGATCTAAAAAATAGAAAATAATGAATTTGTAGATAGTGCGTTGGAAAAACTAGATTAGAATGAGTTGAACAATAAATAAGGTACATTCGAATGACAAGAAAAATAAGATGGACAAATTTTAACTACAGAAAATCGTCCTCGACAAGGTCCGAGGAGATCAATTCTTTTGTATTGCTCTTAAGTTTGATTACAAGTTTGGTTCTTAATTGCTATAGTATTTTCTTCTTGATTTCTTGATCCCCATTTCCTCTAGGGTTTCTTACATTATATGCCTCCCTTTCAATGATCGTGACTCTCCATTTGTTGACCATCCAAGCCACTCCTTGAGTGCTTGTCCCATCGGACACCTTCTATGACCCTCTGTGAGTTGAGGTAGTTAAGGCAGCATTGTTCAAGAGTTTTATTCACATAAATGTAACCAAAAAATTAGCTGCAAAGCATTCAATATAGTGGCAGCAACTTTTCTTTAAATATTTCCTAGCTCCCATCCTTCTAGTACATTCATAATGCACGTCTCTATCAATGGAACTTCCTAGAAGGTCACTTTAAACAACAAGATATACATTTGGTCCGAGGAGATACTACTCCTCGGACCAAACTCCCCAACCTTTTCCATTCGCAACATACTCATGGGACTCTAAGCTTAACACATTCACTACTGTTTATTTATCCTCGGACCAACCAACGTCCTTAGCTAAGGCCCAAAGTATAATCTTGGGCCCTGACCCCTACAATAATAATAGTTATAGAAATTATAAAATGCATAATAAAAAATAAATTTCATATATATACACTAAATAATAAATTTGTGTTTTATATACCTTAACATATACAATGTATTATAAGGAAAATATAATAATAAAAATACTAAATAAAAATTATTTTGTTTATGGATGACAAAGTAGAATATTTCCAAACATTTAGCCATAAAAATCATAGCTCTTTTCTTCTAACGGAAATACATTCTTGTATCCATAACTCTATTAAAAAAAAAAAAAGAGTTTACTTAGGAAAACTAAAGAGATTTCATTAAAGTGGTTTATTTATGTATTTTTAGATACGTATGCTTAAAATAATTTTAAAGTTAATGAGTTAATCATGGTTAAAAAAATTAATATCAAAATATATTAAAATAAATATGAGATAATAGTATTAGTACCTTAAATTAGTGTTTGTACAAAAATTTTAATCGACAAAGTGAAAATTTATGCCTACTTTAATATTTTTAAAGTCAGGGGGAGGGTCCTCAACCACTAAGTATAATATAATTTCACATTTAGACAGGGATGGACTTATACTAGAACAGAGGGGGACCATGCTCCTCCCCACCGGCCACCAAAAAATAAAAACTAATATATGCATATAAGCTAAAAAAAAAAAAAAAAAAAGGGGACTAATATATGCATATAAGCTAAAAAAAAAAAAAAAAAAAGGGGACTAATATATGCATATAAGCTATAAAATATTTAGATATTGACCTACAAGAAAAGAAATAAATAAATAAAATTCATGCCCCTTTAACTATAAAAACAAAATAAATAAATATGGACTAAACAAAAATCGTGTACAAAATAAGAAACACTTATTTTGTATGTTATACTTTGTTGATGTGTTTTATAATATGAAATGTTTAAGAAATACTTATCTTGTATGTAGTATTTTGTTGAATATGAAATAAATGTTAATTTTTAATTTCATATATATATATATATATTTTTGGTTTTAAGCTTTGACACCCCCAGGTACAAATCCTGATTCCGTCCCTGCATTTAGACTTTAAAAAATTATTAAATATTTCTAAATTGTGCCAATAACCGGTAAGGAGCTTTTCACCACATTTATAGTGTTGTTGTACTTTAACTTACTCTTTAGTTTCATTGCAACTATGGAATGAATTTTTTCTATCATGAATGTTATCAAAACTACGTTTTTTGAAATATAAAAATATGTTGAGTGTGATATATCATAAATATTGAATTGAAATTTATTATAAAAAATACTTATTTTGTGTCTTTTATATTTATTTTTTTATATATATTTTGTTAATACTAAATAGGTTAAAATGTAAATTACACCCTCTAAATTTGACTAAAATTCATTTTAGACCTCTAATTTTACTTTCATTCTTCTAAATTTCACTTAAGTCATCTAAGTTTCAAATTTATTCAATTCAGACTTTTTATCCAATTCTGTTAAAAAAATTGTCATTAAATATGCAATTAACTAATGGAAAAAAAATCACACATAAAAAATATAAAAAAGAAATATATTTTTTTATTAATTTTATAGATTCTTTTTATGTGACAATTATTTTTTTAAATGACAATTTTTTTAATGAAATTGGGTGGAAAACTTGAATTGAATAAGTTTGAAACTTAAAAGACTCAACTAAGCGAAAATAAAGTTAAAAGACTAAAATGAATTTCAATCAAACTTAGAAGATGCAATTTGCATTTTAACCTACTAAATATATGTTAACTTAATTTTGAATTTTGGCACACGTTTTTTAAATAAGTTTTTTTTTTTTTTTTTTGGGTAAATGATTTTTTTTCTATTTAAAGTGGAAGATCGCTTCAAGTTCATGTTTATTATTTTGAACTATCAGCTTTTTTTTATAAGAATTATCAACATTTTTTAATTCATGGTTTGGTTTCCAAATATAAAACCTCGCTTTCATCCTTGAGCATGTGAACGCACAAATTAATATTTATCCTTCAACTGTCTTTTTAGTTTTTTCCACGCCTACAACTTCAAAGGTGTACGAATAAATTGAAAGGACTTGCACTTATTCTTTATAATTTAGACCCACGAGCTATCTATCTGATTCCACCAAGATTTTCCACCCAAAGCTTTGACATAAGTAAAAGGCCATTTTACTTCATCTACACGACTGATACTCTACTCGTTCACACTTCTGGTTACATAGTGTTTTTTTGTTTGGCTGAATAATACTCTGATTAGAAGGAAAAAGAAATAAAGAAGTTACATAGAAAAGGAAATAAATGAGATGCCGATCTTACCCTTAAAATTATACAAAAGATCTTACTCTATGAGAAATTATTAGATCCGTTAGGAAGATTGCTAAAATGGTCATTTTTTGTCCTCCTAACTAACAAAATTTTGTCATTCATGCAAATGTGACTCACCTAGTGTTTTTTTTTTTTTTTTTTTTTTTTTTTTTTTCTTCTTCTTCTTGTATTGATTAGGAAACTAACTCACACATTTTCATAGATGAAGTTATTTTATTATTTAAGAGGGACCATTTCAGCAGTCCTCCCAATAGACATAATAATTTCTCCTATTCCACAATAATTGAATATTATGGGCAATAAAAATTACTTCCTTATACCTGAAATAATAATTATAATTTCCTTATAAGTATGATTAACAATCCCGTCAACAAAGAAGTTGAAAATCAAATAGTGGAAAATAATATTAATTTCTTATGGGAGTTTTTAGCTTTTCTGATGCTTGTATCGCAAATCTAACCTAGTCAGTTATGGATAATTTATGAATATGTGTTTAAGGGTTTCTTCCTCAACTCACATAATATACATCCATTTTCACAATTACCGGTCTAGCTAAAATTATTTGGCAACCTAATTTCCACAATAATAGCTTAAGTCTTTCTTGAATTTTCAGTTTGCAGTGTTTTTTTTTTCCCATTCCTTGCTATCTAGTGGGTTGTTCTCTAGTCCTCCAAAGTTTCCATGATAAAACTCCATTTTATCATAAGCTTTCTCCACGTGAATCTTTCACATGTCATAAACCCTATCTGAACCCTTATTTCCCTCATCACATACGTAATCTCTTGAGAAATTATGGTGTTGTCCTAGATTACCCGTCCTAGGACAAAAGATCTTTGTCATAGGGATGTTAACTTTGGGCGTAATTGCTTCAATTTGTTCGCCATAATTTTAGACGTACTTATTGGTCTTGAGAGTTACACTTTAGACCCATATTTTACGATTGATCATGTCAATTTTAAGCCAACTATCAAATTAAGCCCAACTATTAATGTCATTAGCCAATTAACATATTGCATGGAAACATAGTCAAAACAAAGAATTCCGTACAATCAATAACACCCACAAGAATAGAGCTATAAACGAGCTGGGCTTTGTTGAGTAGTGCATGTTCAAGATTGGCTCGTCATGAAAAATCAAAAGCTTGAGCTTGGTTTGAGCTTGTGACAAGCCTGAAAATAGTGTTTGAGTATAAACTCATGGGAAAGTGAAAAAGCTTGAGTTTGGCTTGGCTTGACTTGATTAATTAGTCAAGCTAAAATCAAGCTTAATATCAAGCTCAAACTCGAGCTCAGGTCAAGTTTTTGAGCTTGAGATTTAAAAAAATTACATTATTAAATGCTGAAATCTCTAAAGTTAACAAAAAAGAAAATACTATACTCATTTTATCATGCATCTAAATCTAGTCTTACTTATGATTAGCTATTATTCAAATTAATAATTACATAATTAAATTCATTCATTCATCATTCCTTATTTATCGTTTTAGCAATTATTCAAAATACAATTTTTACAATGAGTTGTCAATCACAAGACCAAGTCTCTTTGGCCACTCCAAGGCCTCTTTAAAGATTTTGTGATTTCACTGACAACTCCCTAACACCAAACGACACCAAGAACTTTGAATATATATATATTTTTTCCTTCTTTCTGTTTATCAAATTTAATCTCCCCTCATAGAAATTGATAATTGGAAAGGGAGGAGGTAGAGTAAGGAAACAATGTTACAATAGTCACCCCAAAGTTTTGTAAATATAACAGTCCACCCCTAACATTTGTGATAAGTGTAATAGATTCAATGAAATCTTTAGTTTGGTCTTTCGAGTTATCCAAATAAACATTCTTAATTTTTTATGAATTTGGTAAATTGGATAACTCAATGGCAAGATAGATTTTTCATTTCGAAGCCAAGGACTAGTCAAGAATACCATCGCTCAACCAATGAAAGGCTAGTCCACATAGATAGAGTAGCTAAATGGCAAAATAGGAATTGCATTAATTGCTTCTAATTTTCTATCATGTTTATCACAAAACTCAGGGAAAGGATTGTCATTTTCTACAAACACTTGAGAGGTTATTGTTATTACTTATTACCTCAGAGCATAATTACCTTATAAACTTACTTTATCATCATTCATATTATATTATCTGAAACAAAACAAAACAAAACAAGCCAAATGAAAATATATTTTCCTTTCACAAAAAAAAGAAAAAAGAAAATATATTTGTATTATCCATAATTCAGTAAAATAAAATAATCATAACATTTTTAAGTAGGAAAAAAAATCCAAATAACAAAATGTAGATAATTCACTTCACACCCAAAAGTGATAACACAAAACATTATATATCATGCAAATAATCTTATTTGTAATCATCGTCGTCATCTTGTAGAAATAGATTTGACTATCTAAGGGCAACTATGCACAAAATAAATTATTTATTTAAATAGACTTTGGCAATCCCAATCTAAAGAGAAATTATCCAATCAAAAGTCTCTAAAAAAATCCAAATAAAGAACAAAAAAATAAGTAATGTAATAATAACTACAAGAGAAAAAGAGAAGAAACCTTACTTCCTCTCAATTATATAATAGAACCAAAAATATAATGGGAAAAAAAGTGGGAGAGAGAGAGAGAGAGACTTTGATAACTTCAGTGAACATTGGATAAACCAAAAAAGAAAATTTTCTAATATTAAATTTAAACTATGAAATGAATCAATTTCAAAAAGAGATAATTCTTTTTCCAATATGTTGGTAAGTGAAATGTCAAATTTTACATAGGTCATATTAACGGGTGCTTTTAGGCCCCGTTTGGTTGGGATGAAAACAGGGATAATGTAAAAAAAGGAGAGGAAAATAGGGTGAAAATTGGAATTTTTCCTTATTTGGTTCAAGAGATAAAACAAGAGGGAAAGAAAATAGTGTGGAAAATTTTCCCTTTGGTCTCACAAAATTTTGTCCCAATTTGGGAGGAAAACTGAGGAGAAAATATTATGTGAATAGTAAATTACACAAATACCCTCATCTTTGGTATAAGACCCTTTGGTATTTTGTTATAACAAGGATATAATAGTCAATTCATATAAACTATATTTTCCATCCTCCACTTTTCTCTCCAACCAAATAAAAGAGTTTTTTACCCTCCCACTTTTCCGCTCCTCCAACCAAACACATATAAGGAAAAACCAATACTTTTGTATCCTCTCAATTTTCCATCCTCTCATAATTTTCCATCCTTCCACTTTTCTTCTCCTCCAACCAAACAAAGCCTTTGGACACTTGTTAATAAACCATTTTAAAAAAGTTTTGAAGCTACTTTCATGGAAAATATAAAAAGCCATCAAAAAAATTAATTGTTTTATCATTTTCCCATAAAATATTTTTTAAACCAATGTCTTTACAGCTTCACTTGATTTTTCCCATTTTACATAATAGACAACTCTTCATAGATTCGAAACTATTCATTCAATACACCCTAATAAAATCATACAACCCGCGAATCTTTTCGGTACACTCAAATAATTCAAAACCTTTTACAAACAATTCAATACTTAAAAGATACATGATACAGTTCATCCAATTCTATCATTTAGGAGATTGTACATTAACAATCAATGAACACGCAACTAGGCTTTGTTTTGTGTATGGAGAGTATGATAAAAATCTCATAAAGCAAAGGGTGGTCCCAAAACCAGCAATAAAGTTGAACTTTAACGTTAAAGATAAAGATGGTTTGAACCAAGTCAGGGGTTGTAGAGGGTGAAAATTGAATAGGAGGGGCTCAACCCAGCTTGGTAGCCAAGAAAAGCAGCAGAGGGGCCAATTGGGGGAATCATAACCTCCTATGCCATTAACACAGAGCTCATTGATTTGGTTCCCATGTGGGCCTCTATTTGTTTGCTTAACAACAAGTATTTTATTTTTTAGTGAAGCAACATTTGCACACCAATTGATCTGTATAATGATTCCACTTCAAATTCAGCACATGGGTCCCACAGTACATTATCTTTTTCTTTGTCAAATTCTCCTACAAGGCTACAACATGGAATTCATTCTGCCTGATGTGATTATTAGATGGGATTGGAATTTTGGATAGGGTTGTGATTTATTTCATCCTGTCATGAACAAGGATTATTATGCTCATTCCATGAATTTGTTAACATTTTGGATCTAGTTATTAGTGCACGATTGATGTGTTCTAAGGTTGTGCGTGGGGCTATAATAAAGCATCAATCCATTTTATCCTAATTTGAAATAATGTCAAATACATAATTTGTAATATTTAATATATTTTTAGAGTTATGGGTGTAATATGAATTATAGGAAAAACACATTGGTTGTGGATTCAAATCAAGTGCCCAATTGACAAGGGACAGTTGGGGATAGCAGGTCAAAATATGAAATTGACAAATTACCAAATGTATTATGATCCAAGCACTGTTGATCGAATGGGATGAAATGAAATCCGAAGGAAACAGAATTGTTAAGGTTTTAATTCTTATTCTGCATATGAAAAAAAAAACCATCAAAATGAACATAAATATAATTGAATAAAGAGAAGTGGATTCCGCAGCCACAACCAAGTAGTTGAGAGCTGAGACCCGAAGATTTGACTCTACATGGACCATCTCAAATGGAAGAACCAGAATCAAAAACAACTTTCCATTTTAATGCAAAAGAAACTATAAATCAATGAATTGACATGAACCACCTGGTCACACCAGGGTGCACAAAATGCATAAACAAACTCTGAAATGAGAGACAATATAAAAAGGTGCAGATTGGTATCTGAGTTCTTTAACATAAAAGCCCCTGTTGCTCATAATATCATCACAATATCTAGTAGGGAAACATTCTCACGCTTACTATCAGACAGTGGCCCTTGGATCAAGCACAGTCCAAATTTTTAGCTCTAAAGCACCGATCTGAGAAATAGACCTTGTCTGTGGGGGCCAACCCTTTTGACTAAAAGTCAAATCAATCCTCTCATGAAATTCTCGCTCCCCCTACAAATTCTAGTACTCAAGAACCGTATTAGTACATACCCACCACCAACTTCAATCCAATTACCTTCTTTTCTTATTCATTCCCACGTTCCCTCCTTTTCCATTTTATAAAACATACACTCACACACACACACACACACACACACAAAATAATAAAGCAGCTTCTTTTCCTAAAGTTTTTTTTCCTCTGCTTTCCACAGCAATTTCTCATCATAGCCACCACTCTCTCTCTACACACTACACATAACACACTCAAACAGCCCCTCTCTACTCTATACACACTGTCTCATCTCTCTCTCTCTCTCTCTCTCTCTCTCTCTCTCTATTGTGTTCCTGCAAATTGTGTCTTCAATGGAGGGCAACCCAGTTCAGCTTTTCTATCATCTTGCTCTGCCACTTCTCTTCATGCTGTTTGTTTTAGTTCCTGGGACAAAACAAGACGGGGATTCAATGATCAAGACTGATGTACAAGCTCTTATTATGTTCAAGAAGATGATACAGAAGGATCCAAATGGAGCTTTATCAGATTGGCAGCTCGACAAGAATCCATGCAGCTGGCATGGAATTTCATGCTCTTTAGGACGAGTGACTCAACTCGATCTTACAGGGTCTTATCTTGTTGGGACTATGTTCTTTGATCCTTTGGCTTCCCTTGAAATGTTATCTGCCCTAAAGCTGTCTACCAATTCGTTTTACATAAATGCAACTACTTTGCTTCACCTCCCACCTGGTTTGAAACAGCTTGATCTATCTTTTAATATTCTTGTTGGTTCTGTCCCTGAGAATTTGTTCCTCAGGTGTCCTGATCTTGAAGATGTGAATCTTTCTTTTAGCAATATGACGGGTTCTTTACCCGAAACTCTCTTATCGAATTCAGATAAACTGCAGGTTCTTGACCTCTCTTATAACAATCTAACAGGCTCAATTTCTGAATTGAAAATTGGTAACTCTTGCAGTTCCTTGCTGCAGCTTGATCTCTCTGGAAATCGTATATCAGGGCCCCTCCCAAACTCCTTTTCAAACTGCACGAGTCTCCAAACTTTGAATTTAGCTTACAATTGGTTCTCTGGGGAAATCCCAAGATCATTTGGGCAGCTCAACAGTTTACAGAGATTGGATCTCTCTCGAAATTATCTCACTGGCTGGATCCCTCCTGAATTGGGAAATGCATGTGGCTCACTTTCAGAACTTGTGCTTTCTAATAATAACCTTTCAGGCTCAATTCCTGCCTCCTTATCCTCTTGTTCTTTGTTGCAGCTTCTTGACCTGTCTAATAACAATATATCGGGTCCCTTACCCGATTCCTTTTTTAAGAACCTTGTCACACTAGAGAATTTGTTGTTGAGTAATAACATAATCTCTGGATCATTTCCTGCTTCTATATCATCTTGCAAGAGCTTAAAGATTATAGATTTTAGCTCTAACAGGATTTCAGGTATCATCCCACCAGATATATGTCCAGGAGCTGCCATGCTTGAGGAGTTGAAAATGCCGGATAATCTCATCACGGGAGGAATCCCTCCTGAGTTATCACAATGTTCACAGCTGAAGAAAATTGATTTTAGTCTAAACTATCTCAATGGCTCAATTCCGGCAGAGCTTGGGAAGCTTGAGAATCTTGAGCAGCTAATAGCGTGGTTCAATGGATTGGAAGGTAGAATCCCACCAGAGTTGGGAAAATGCAAGAATCTCAAGAATCTTATCCTCAACAACAATCATCTGAAAGGTGAAATTCCAGTCGAATTGTTCAATTGCAGGAATCTTGAATGGATATCGCTCACAAGCAATGGACTCACCGGTGAGATCCCAAAGGAATTTGGTCTATTGACAAGACTGGCTGTTTTGCAACTAGGGAATAACAGCTTCAGTGGGCAGATACCAAGAGAGCTAGCAAAGTGCAGCAGTTTGGTTTGGCTGGACTTGAACAGCAACAAGCTTAATGGGGAGATTCCGCCTCAACTTGGCCGACAGCTAGGGGCAAAAGCATTTTCCGGATATCTTTCTGATAACACCTTGGTGTTTGTACGTAATGTGGGAAATTCATGTAAAGGAGTTGGAGGTTTGTTGGAATTTTCAGGAATTCGACCTGAAAGACTACAGCAGATCCCTACACTGAAGACTTGTGATTTCACAAGATTTTATTCTGGTCCAGTCCTAAGCCGTTTTACAAAGTACCAGACGCTGGAGTATTTGGATCTTTCTTACAATGAGCTTCGTGGTAAAATCCCTGACGAACTTGGGAACATGGTGGCCTTACAAGTTCTTGTGTTAGCCCACAACCAGTTATCCGGTGAGATTCCGTCATCACTTGGCCAGCTCAAAGATTTAGGTGTATTTGATGCATCACATAACAGATTGCAGGGCCATATTCCAGACTCCTTCTCAAACCTATCATTTTTAGTGCAAATTGATCTATCCAACAACGAATTAACTGGAGAAATTCCATCAAGAGGACAACTCACTACACTTCCTGCAAGCCAGTATGCGAACAACCCAGGACTCTGTGGGGTTCCATTGCCTGAATGCACAATTGACAATGAAGCACCAACAATTCCAAGTGGCGATGGTAATAGAGGAAGTCGGAAGACAACAGCTGCATCTTGGGCAAATAGCATTGTCCTAGGGATTCTCATCTCAATTGCTTCTGTCTGCATTCTGATTGTGTGGGCAATCGCAATGCGTGCAAGGCGGAAGGAGGCAGAGGAAGTCAAGATGCTTAATACCTTGCAAGCATCCCATGCAGCCACCACATGGAAAATTGACAAAGAAAAAGAGCCATTGAGCATAAATGTAGCAACTTTTCAGAGGCAGCTGAGGAAGCTAAAGTTCTCCCAACTCATTGAGGCTACCAACGGCTTCTCAGCAGAAAGTCTTATTGGGTGTGGAGGGTTTGGAGAAGTGTTCAAGGCGACATTGAAAGATGGGTCAAGTGTTGCAATCAAGAAGCTCATACGACTGAGCTGCCAGGGGGACCGAGAATTCATGGCTGAGATGGAAACTTTAGGGAAGATCAAGCATAAGAATCTTGTGCCTCTATTGGGTTATTGCAAAGTCGGCGAGGAGAGACTCCTTGTGTATGAATTTATGGAATATGGAAGCCTAGAAGAAATGCTCCATGGGAGGACAAAGACACGAGATAGGCGAATTCTGACATGGGAGGAAAGAAAAAAGATTGCAAGAGGTGCAGCTAAAGGACTCTGTTTCCTACATCACAATTGCATCCCACACATTATACACAGGGACATGAAGTCAAGCAATGTACTACTTGACCATGAAATGGAAGCCAGGGTCTCTGATTTTGGAATGGCAAGGCTTATCAGTGCACTTGACACACACCTAAGTGTAAGCACACTGGCAGGCACACCTGGATATGTTCCACC
Source organism: Quercus suber (assembly GCF_002906115.3). Classification (NCBI taxonomy): domain Eukaryota; kingdom Viridiplantae; phylum Streptophyta; class Magnoliopsida; order Fagales; family Fagaceae; genus Quercus; species Quercus suber. Next base: position 244,604 of record NW_027070271.1, read on the forward strand.
TGAGTATTACCAAAGCTTCCGCTGCACTGCAAAAGGTGATGTCTATTCTTTTGGTGTTGTACTCTTGGAACTCTTGGCAGGGAAACGTCCAACAGACAAGGAGGACTTTGGAGATACCAACTTGGTGGGGTGGGTGAAAATAAAGGTAAGAGAAGGTAAACAAATGGAAGTAATAGACCCAGAGTTGCTCTTAGTGACAAAAGGAACTGATGAAGCAGAAGCTGTAGAAGTAAAAGAGATGATAAGGTATTTGGAAATAACATTGCAATGTGTGGATGATTTCCCTTCCAAAAGGCCTAACATGTTGCAGGTTGTGGCTAATCTGAGAGAGCTGATGCCTGGATCAGCCAATGGAAGCAGCAACAGTGGTTGAACTATGACTTTTTTTTTTCATTGATTATGATTAGTGTATGAAGATAAGGTTGTAAGATTTCTTGTTCAGATGTTGAAGATTTTGCTGTACCTATTTTACTAGTCTTTATCTTCTTTTGCTTTGTTGATCAACAATCACTGCCTATCAGTTAGAGAGCATTTATTGTGGCTTAAAACTAATGCAAATGCTTAGATTCATCGATGCAAACACTGGGGTGAGGACATTGATAACAAAGACCAAAAGCCATTAAACCCGAAAGGATTGGTCTAGTGGTTTTAAATACATCATAAAATCCATGAAGTCTTGAGTTCAAAACTCATTGCCTGCACTTGAGATCACTATTCCTCCTGTATTTACCTGATGTGTGTAGGACAGGAGATTAAAGACACCACCAGGGGAATAATCAGGCGCTCAAAGAGCTCTATAAAAGAGAGAAACTAAAAGCCATATGAAAATTCAACTGGGTGAAACTCTTGCTAGACATTTTATCAAAAACATAACGTGTAAATCAATGAAGTAAGTTTATGCCAATAAGCAATGCAGCCCAGAAATTCAGCTCAATTGTAATATCTATTTTCAGACTAAAGAAAAATAATAATTACAACCATCTTTAACAGCTATATACGTTCTGAAATACCATGGAACAGAATGCAGAGAAAACAAAAAGTTCCTTACTTCTTGCAGAAGTTCTAAAAACCGGTAACCTCAGTCCTCAGCTGTTGGAAGAGTAGGTTTCCTTCCATTTTAGCTTCAATCTGTCTATAACAACTATTCCTCTATTTTATTTTAAACATGTACATGTTAGTATATGCGAGTAAATAATGCTAGAGATACAAACTTTTTTACAAAAAATTTTATAAACACTGCTGATGTGATGAATATTTATTGGTAAATGAAAAAAAAAAAATATTAATGGTATGTCCGGATGAAAACTAATGAGAAGTTGACCATGCCAACGGCTTGTAAAAATGTTATAAAATAGTTTGTAACTCATATATTATTAATATATTATTAGTATAATTTCAAATAACCTATAACTTTTTGAAACAGATGCTTCTTAACCCAAAAAAAAAAAAAAATGCATAAATTTATACAATTGTGTTTTTGCGCATTATGATCTGAGACAGAAGTTCAACGTTTTTAAGGCACCTCGGTGTTAAAAATCACGCAAATTAAAATTAACCCAGCAAATTAATATGATATACGACGGATATAACATAAACCAAATCAACAAAAGCAACAAAGAGTATGACAAGGTACGAAGTTGAAAATCAAATAAGAACTTCTCCAATGGAAAAACCTCTACAAGCTAAATCAAGAACAATTACAAATAGTCAACTACTTACAAAACCTTTTGTAACATAAACTCTCTATGTAAACTCAATAAACTTTTCGCTTGCCTTCCTAACACAGTAGTAGTGATTTCGTCCACGGACTCCTCGCTCCCATAAACCAGAACTTTTGGCAAGGACCCTTCATGAAGATTTGACTGCACTGAACCTCGCTGGATATAAGCTACATGGTTTCAAACAGCAATTTTTTTTTCTTTTTTCTGAGCTAAATCTAAAACAGAGTTTTTGGGACCAAGAATTACTTGTCCTGGCTAGGATGTGCTTCATGTTATCTGTGCAATCAAGGGCCAACACTTGAACCACTCCCACCTGTTCTATTCCTTTTGTTTGATAAGAAAGGAGATTGGGCCTCGTTAGTCTTTTGCTTCTCTCTCCAATAAAGGGCTTTTTTTTTTTTTTTTTTTAAGCATTTATGTTATCACTTAAATAATATTTAACTAGTATTTTATATAATAATTTTTTTTAATTTTTTTTTTACTTTTTAATATGATTTTTTTTGAGAAAATGCTAAAGTTATAAAAATTTTTACTACAAATTGATATTGTAATGAATGTGATCAATGGCATAAGGCTTACAAAAATACTAGAAATATTATAAAATTTACAACATGAGAATTACAAAGATAATTACCAATCACAAATATTCATTCAAAAATGCATTCAATAAATGCTAGAAATATTATAAAATTTACAACATGAGAATTACAAAGATATATTACCAATCACAAATATTCATTCAAAAATGCATTCAATAGTTTGTTGAAATTCGCCTATCATATTCATTGTTACATCGAATTATAAAAGTTATGGAGACCACCACGCACTCTTGGTGTAGTGATTACTCCACAACTCCACAAATATAAGTTCTTGTGAGGTGTGGGGGGTAATAGCCGAGATTTAAGTTTCTAGAAGAGAGTTTCGCACATATATACATTTACATTGCCTCCCACATTTTCCTATTTAGTGCAGTAATCACTCCACAAGTATAAATTCTTGTGGGGATGTGGGGGGCAATAGCCGATATTTAAGTCTCTAAAAGAGAGTCTCGCACACATATACACTTAGATTAAGCTAAAGTAGAATTTGTATCTTGTATAAAAATAATTAAATAAATAAAAGTTTAGTAAAATTTATAGTATTTTTAACATTTTCCTATTTGAATTACTTGTGATTAGTAACATGTCTATTTGTAAGATCTATTTATTTAAATTTGTCTTTATCTCTATCTCTAGCATTACTTAATTCTTTAAGCCTTCTCAATAATGAAAAAAAATGTAAACTAAAATGTTTTAATATCTCCAAAAAATATTTATATATAAAAAATATAAAAATTTACCTTCAAATTTGGGGCCTTCTCTAGTAAGGGGGCCCTAGGCAATGGCCTAATTGGCCTAAGCCTAAGGCTGGCCCTGTAGCCCTAGGCCTTGTAGGTATCATAGATTTCCAAAAGGCACTATTGTTGATGTCCCCTATTTGCTAGAGCATCCGCGCAACCATTAGCCTTGCAAAATATGTGACACACCTGGACAGTCTAGTCGTGCTCCATAAGATTCCTACAATTAAAGATTAGTGGAATAGCATCTGGTGAGATATCATTATTAATAGTTAACCAGGAAAGAATTGTCATAGAATTAATTTCAAGATGAATAAATTTAAAACCCAAATCACATGCCAATATGAGACCCTGGCAAACTGCTCCCAGCTCAGCAATATTATTAGAAGCAATACCCATGTTTAAGGAAAATCTCGAAACCCATGAAACTAAACCATTTCATAACAAACCACCTGCACTAACCAATCCACGATTATCTAAAGAGTTGCCACCCATATTTAATTTTATAAAAGGCTCCAGTGGAGTGATCCATTTAATAATCATGGGAATACCAATTTTAATTGTCTTAGCAGGGCAAACTAAATAAAATAAATAAATAAATAAATTTGTAGCTAACTGGACATCTTTGTGGACTAGGTGAGGTTGGGAGCTAGATTGATTGTTAAAAATATGCTCATTCCTAGCTAACAATAATTGCCAACTGAGGAAGGAGAAGAGAATCTTCCTAGGAAGCTGATGACTTTGGATAAAATTATCTAATATAGCGTTTGTTTTAAACCAAGATTGAAGTGGTAGTTGGAAGAATGATAGAGTCAAGACACCCAAAGATTGAAACCAAATCATCTTAGCCCAAGGGCAATCTCTTAAGATATGAATAGTGGTTTCAGGAGTACTACACCTCGGACAACGATTATCAACTTTTGGGCAAGAAAATGCTAGGTATTGGTGAGTAGGTAGCCGACTGTGTATAGACTTCCAAATAAAAATTTGGAGTTTCTTAGGGCAATGAAGTTTCCAAATCCAACTCCAAATAGAATTATTAAAATGAACATTAGCTTGTTGGTATAAAAACTTCGAGGCAGAACTTACCAAACAAACACCATTATTTTGAGCCCAAACTAAGGATTTAGACAACCTAGTTAGTTGGGCCATAGGAATACCTTTAATAAGTTGTTCAAGTTGCGTCGGCAGGGAAAATTGTAGATACTCTAACCTCCAAAGATGATTGTCCTGTAAGGAACTCACCAATCTCTACTCCTCATTTGGCATAAGAGGACCTTCAATACGACTTCTTAAAGGACCGCTAGGGATCCAATGATCCTCCTAAACTCAAATGGTTTGACCATCACCTATTATCCATTTCATTCCTCCTTTAAGCCATTGCATTCCTACATGTATAGCTTTCCAAATGTGAGACGCTCGAGGGTTTACGACACTCTCAAAAAGGTTTGTATGGGGAAAGTATTTGGCTTTCAATACTTGAGCCCATAGCGTGGATGGCCTCTAGGCTTGATTCATGAGCAATGCCATATTCATGTCACGTGAAGATTTAATACCTAGACCACCAGCATCCTTAGGACTAGTTATGCTTTTCCCAACTAACCATGTGACAATGTCTGTGGTGGGCAAAGTCTCCCCATAAAAACTTACAATTTAGTTTATCCAATTGCCAACTAATTTTTTGCGGGAGAAGGGTTGTTTGCATGGCATGGATAGGGATGAAGGCCAAGGTGGATTTGATTAATGTGATGCGACCCACAACAAAAGGGTATTTAATTTGCCAACCCTCAATTTTTTTTTGGATTTTATCAACTAACTATTGATAAGCATTAGCCTTTCGGCGGGTAGTAAAAATAGGAGTCCATAAATAAGTTCTAATTTGAGTAGTAGTAGCCTAGGGGTGTGCGCGGTTCAATCGGCTCAGTTTTTTTTTTCAAAATTGTTACCAAACCGATAGGGATCGGTTTTCTCATAATTAAAACCGATTCATACCGGTTAGGGTCGGTTTTTCAACCTCTAGAGATGCGGTTTGGTCGGCTTAGTTTAATTGGTTTGGTCAATTTGAAACATTAAAAATTTTATTTTATTTTTTCTATAAAAAAAATCCTTTCAACCTATTCCATATTCAACGCAACTAGAGTAACAATGTAACACTAAAGTAACAATGAAACACTACAAAGTCCAAACAAGTGCTGAAAAATTGATAATTAAAAAAAAAAATTACTTAAGATTTGGCTAGAGCAACAATCAAATCTTTAGTACACCTAGACGTATTTGGTGAAAACCAAAGACATGATTTTTGTGTACTTATGATTTGGCTAGAGCAATTACAGAAATTTTGTAAAATATTTTTAAGATTTTGGCACTTCATTTTCTTTGCCTTAGAGAAGAGAAATATATCATCAATAAAGAATAAATTTGAAATTTTAATTTGACCCCTAAAAGTTACTGGATGGATATTTTTGTCCCAAAACGCCTTTTCCAAAAGAATGGATAATTGTTCCAAACACAAAATAGATGGATAAGGAGATACAGGATCTCCTTGATGCACCCCCTTACTTAGGACAATAGCCAGTAGAGGAAAGCCATTCCACATAATGTGAAAACGTGTTGAGGAGATCATGTTCATAATAAGCTTAATTAGAATTTGAGGGATTTGGAAAAACTCATGAGTTTCCTAATGAACAACCATTCTAGTCGATCATAAGCTTTATCAAGATCCAGTTTGAGTGCCATATGGCCCTTAGGCCCAGTCTTTTTGACCATCATACATATAATTTCCTAAACCATAATAATATTGTTACTCATCCTGCGCCGTAAAACAAACCCTACCTAGCAAGGATTAATAATTTCAGCAATATACGGTTTTAACCTCTGCAGGATAATTTTAGATACCAGTTTATAAAGAGTGTTGTATAAACTAATTAGACGAAATTGTGTGATCATATCCGGATGATCCACTTTCAGAATAAGGACGAGATTTGTGATACCCCAATCTTCAGGAATAGTCGTAGTCTCAAAAATTTCTTGGATGACATGAATAATGTTAGGACCAAGTATGTTCCAATTTCATTGAAAGTAGATTGCATGATAACCATCCGAACCAGGGGCTTTCAAAGGGGGGAGCGAAAAAGCATTCCTAGAGATTTCTTCAGGCAAGGGGATGCTAGAAAGCCATTGATATTGTTCTAGAAAAGGACAGCTTCAATGATAATTCCTGACCAAAGGAAACTTAGAAGCGAGGTGTAGAAAAGAAGACGTAAACAGCGTTGTAAATGCAGCTTTAATATGGGTCTTTAAAGTTTCCCCCGATACCCACAACCATGTGAAATCTTTAAGGGTCGTAATACGAGCTTGACTTCTATGTTGTAGTGTTTTAAGGTGAAAGAATTTGGTATTAGTGTCCCTATAGGCAACTCATCAATTGGTTGATGTTTTCCAGAGGTAGTGATTGGTAGTGGGGAGGAGATAGCTACATGGAAATGTTGTCCAGGAATGGATGATAAGGACTCCTCATTGGTGAGAGTGAAAACTGGAGATCCGGATCGGTTAGAGTGGGTGTCGTGGAATCTTGGTCGGATGATGGGGCCATGTTAAGGATGTTGTGTGTTCTGTTTTGGAGTGTTCAAAAAAGAGGATGAGGTAAATAAGTGCTCTGGGTTAAAAGGAGATGGGGGAAGCTTGCATGCAATTGAGTTTGGCTTACAATTGGCAACTGTAGAAGTTTGCATGCACTCCGTATGTGATCTAGGTGTTAATGGTAAATTTAGAATTTTACCACAGTTCTCCACCTCATTCGTTCTATTAGTTATAGGTGGAGATAAACATGAATCAACTAGTTCACTAGGGTCCACTTGTAGACACTCAATTTTGCACCCATGATTTAATCAAGGAGAATGACTTGAATGACCATCCATGTACCCTAAAAATCATCATTGCATTACATGCATCGCTTTGTCTTTGTATTGCGTGCATCATGTCATTCATTACATATCATAAAAATGATCTTGAGATTTTAACAATCGCAACGGTGTTTCTGGTTTTCAAATCGGACCATCGGATCGAAAGATATCGCATGATCAAGTTTTTACGGTCAACATGCATTGTGTCTAGGTAAGGATGACCACACATGATTGGTTTAAATTAATTCTAATTGGTAAAACCATTAAAATTAATTAAATAATTTTGTGATTGATTGATAGCTAGTGTTTAAAATAGGATTGCATGCATAGGAATAAAAGGGATGATTGGATAATAATAAAATTGTGGATAATATGAACTTTATCAAGATTTATTTTAGGGTATTTATCTACAAGATAATTTTTCTTAAATAGCTTGAATTATCCAGAAAAAGAGATGAAAAATCATAGATTGATGATTGAAACACGTCTAGGTACAAGGACTGGTAAAAAAACCTTAGAAGAGGAGTCCAAATGGCACCTGAACACGAAAGAGTGTTCGGTGTCCAAAGGCCAAGAATTCCTGATGATAATATTCAATGGGTAGTTGTTCCAAACATATCCAAACAGCCGTGTTTGTGACCTTAGCTGTACTGGGATAGAAATCAACTTCCCATACCTGAACATGGAGACACTGTTTCCCTACAAACCAAGGACCATCCATAAAAGCATGGTGGTAATCCTTAAGAACATCAAACTTCATAATAAAATAACCATATCTGATATCAATTAAAACCATATTACCTGATGGGCACCAGACACCCGCTAACCTAGTTTGCCAAGCGTGATAATCCAATTGTTTTCCCATAAGCTTGAGGATTATGCTAGTTTGCCATGGACCTAGCATTTTTCGCTTCAAATCCGCTGAGATATTGATTTCCCACGACACCTCATTAATATGGTCCTCCTCCTTGAGGTGATTTACATTGTTGCACTTCTTTTCAGTATTTACAAATCCATTCTCCCCATCCTCATCATATCCTAATTCTTCCTCACCATAGATTGTTTCCTGCATAATAGCATCTGAGGCAGCTTTTGCATATGCCTTTTTCTAGAGTTGTCCCTCAAGAATGCGTTCTCTGCGTTGTCATTCTCCTCAGGAATGTTGTTGCTATTGCTCATGGTCAAAATTCCCAAAAAAAAAAATTGATATTTAGCAAAACAATAAAACAAAATGCAAGGCATATACAAATTCCAACACCCTTAAACCCATGCAAACATTCAATGGGTTTAGGTATTTTTCTAGCTCAAAGGCAGTTTTTTTTTTTTTTTTGGGTAAAAACGGGTCTCTAATTTTAGGACATTCCCAGAGAGAGAGAGAGAGAGAGAGAATTACACCTTACCCTTAAACTATACCTTATCTACTCTAACTTCTCTAAACTATGAAGATGTATACTTATCTCCCAAACTATTCCCCGTGTAACCCTTGTCCCTCTAATTTTATATTTGTTTGGGAAAAAAAAATTGTTTAGTGGGGCAAGGGTTAAGGAGTGTTTAGTTTGCTTGATACTACATTTTTAATGATACATTATTGTAATATTTGATCCATAGAATTATATTACAACAATATAAGATTATGGCATTTGGTTCATTAACTATATTTCCATCATAATCCAAGAATGTAAGAGAATTCACATCCGTGTTTGTAAAAAGGTTTATATTTTACAACTAAAAAAGCTATTCCATCTACTTTATCAACTCATTTTACAATACACTATATCCTAATTTCTATTTTACCATACAACTTATTAAAATATTATACACTACCTAATAAAATAAATAACCTCTCTCTCTCTCTCTCTCTCTCTCTCTTTCTCTCTCTCTCTCTGAACAATAACAACAACAACTACAGCCACTGCCAGCCATAACTATCGCCCATAAAAAAAATCAAACGCCACCCCTACCCACAAAACCCATAATCCAAAACCCACAACCAATACCCATCTCTCTATTTTCCTTTCCAACAATCAACAACAATAGCCACAGCCACAGCCACTACCAACAACAACCACCACCTAGCAAAACAACCAACCGCCACTGCCACCCACAAAACCCACAACTCATCAACGCTTAATAAATCCACAACCAATTTCAAACAACCATCACCTGCAATTTACAAAACCCACAACCCATCTCCTGCAAATACCCATCAGCTTTAGGTACTAAATCAAAGAGAGAGGCAGAGGGTTTAGGGGTTGGAGAGAATTTGATTTAGAGAGAGAATTTGAGGTTTTGGGCTTGATCTAGAGAGTTGAAGTGATAAAAGAGAGTAAGAAAAAAAGCAAGAAACCACCATGAGTGGTGGTGGTGGTGGTGGAGAGAGAGAGAGAGAGAGACAATAAAAAATAATTTAAAAAAAATACCCACCTGCTACATTAATTCATATATATATATAAGCATTTAATATTCAATTGGTAAATTTTTTTAGCAATAGATACCTGGCTAAAGGTGAGATTGGGCTTGTGTGTTTCTAAAATAGCAATTTGAGGTTTTTTTACATCCCCAATACTAATGCTTTATTATTCCTATTCTTGATTCATAAACATTCTAAGAAACAATTAAAATTATTATAATAATAAATTGATTGAAAAATCCTCAACACCTAAAAATGCCAAAATTACCTTTGAACCACAAAATACCATTGGAATACCAAAATGACCAATTTACCCTCAAAAACCTCAAATACACACTCGAAACCTCCAAAATACCCATAAAACCTCTAATATTACCCCAAAAAAAAGACCATTGAATACACCTAAAATGACCATAATAGCCCCAAAATTTCTAAAACGACCAAATTACACCGAAAATTGATAGAAATGGCCAAAATACCCCTCAAAAATTCAAAACTACCAAAAATACCCTGAAACCTCTAGAATGAACAAAATATCCTTGAAATCTCTAAAATGACCAAAATATCCCTAAAATCACTAAAATGGCTAAAATACCACTAAAGCTTCAATACAACCAAAAATACCCTAAAACCTATAAAATGATCAAAATAGCCCCAAAATCTCTAAAATGGCAAAAACAAACCTAAAAAAAATCTAATATAACCAAAATATCCCTTAAACCTCAAAACGACCATAAATACCCACAAAACCTCTATAATGACCCAAGTACCCTTGAAATATCTAAAATGACCAAAATATTAATGAAACCTCTAAGATGACTAAAAATGCACCAAAACTTTTGGTTATTTCAGAGGTTTTAGAAATTTTAGGTCAGGTTAAAAGTTTCAGGGTATTTTGATGGTTTAGGGGGTATTTTTGGGTCATCTTAGAGGTTTCAATGGGTATTTTACTCATTTTAGTAATTTTTGGGGTGTTTTGATCATTTTTAGGATTTAAGGGCATTTTGGTCATTTTAGCTTTTAGGGGTGTCTGAATCATTTTAGAGGTTTTGTGGTATTTTGTTCATTTAAGAGGTTTCATGGTATTTTTACTCATTCTAGCGATTTCAGAGGTATTCTGCTCATTTTAGAGGCTTTAAGGGTATTTTAGTCATTTTAGAGGTGTTGATATTATTTTGGTCATTCTAGTGGATTTCTGGTGTATTTTGATCACTTTAGTGGTTTCAAAAGTATTTTTGTCATTTTAGGGGTTTCACAGTATTTTCCATCATTTTAAAGGTTTTAAGGTGGTTTCAGAAGTATTTTGGTAATTTTTTTAGGTTTAAGGGTATTTTGGTCATTCTAGTGGTTTCAAGAATATTTGGTCATTCTAGAGGTTTCAAGGTATTTTTCATCATTTTAGAGATTTTGAAAGTATATTGATAGGTTTTGAGGGTATTTTGGTTATTTTAAAAATTTTGAGACTATTTTAGGTCATTTTGGTCATACACACACAGTAGGACCCAATTGCAATGGTTTAATATTTTGTGGGTGATGAAGCCTCACTAATATCAGGTTGTCTAACCCACATAGCTATGGGTGATGTAGCGTGAATAAATGTGGGTCTTTTAACCCAATTTAGTCTGCGAGTCATAAGCCCAACTTTGCTAGTGGTTCATGAGCCCAACTTGGTTGCATGTCATCTAAAACCCAGCTTGTTGGAGTCACGTTTATAAGATTTAATTATCAAATTGTTTGAGCACACTATATGAGCATACATTAATAAGTGTAAATCGCTCGAGCTCGACCCAACCTTTATGTGAGGTAGCATTTTTTTTTCCTTTTCTTTTTCTTTAATTTTATTTATTTATTTTTTATGGAATATGTGAATGTGAGGTGACATTTGATTTGTCATTAGTGAATGTATATGGTGAACCCATATTGGCATAGTGCCATGTGACCAGAAGCGTAGACTTAAGGAGAATTGAGGATATGGTCAAGCTAGTCCCTAAAGCTTAGCTGAACCAATGACTGTACTGCTTAGAGAAGAAAAGATATAGGGGTAATGTCGGACTCAACATAATTTGAAACCTAAGGGCTAAGGCCTAAGGTTATAACTTTAGAGTAAAACTTTTTCAATTAATTTTAACTAGGATTTAACAATTTTAGTATTGAAAAACTTTTTCTGTAAAGATAATTACAGTAAGTATTGTCAGTCAATTCTATAAAAATACATTTGGAAAAGTATATAATGTTTTTATATAATAAAAAATTGTTATAATATTGTTTGAACATCATTTTAATCGTTATTTTTATGTTGTACTAAAATTATTTTCTAACTCGTTTTTATGATTTCTTGTTCATTATTGTATAGATGGACACTTTATTTATTTTTATTTTTTTTTTAAGAAAAGAGCACAAAAAAAAAAAAACACAAAACAGTTTTTTTTTTTTTTTTTTAAGAAAAACCAAAACTTATGAGGGAAAAAAAAAAAAAAAAGATGAGCACCAAAAAATATAAATAAAAAGAGAAACTGTTGACACCTAATTTTGTAACCCGCATTTAGGCTGTGTTTGGTTCCTTAAAATATTTTCCGGAAAATATGCTATTTTCCGGAAATGTTATTTTCCGAAAAAGGAAAATATTTTTAAGTGTTTGGTGGAATAATGAAAATTGTTGTGGAAAATATTTTCATGTGTTTGGTTCTGTTCTGAAAATGCTATTTTTCTACGCATTTTTCACATTTTCTCAGCATTTTTCCCAGCATCCAATCAAATTTTATTACAAAAAAATTTCAAAATCACATCATACTCCGACGATCAAAATTTATTCCAAAAAATTTCAAGATCACAGCAAACTCCGGCGACCAAAACAGATACAAAACCAAAGAAAAAAAAATCAAATCCGGTCAGATCGTGGGTTCTGGGTTCGCGAGTCGCATCGGCGATAAACGAGTCGTGGGTTCGCGAGTCAATGGTTCTGGGTTTTCGAGTCGTGGGTTCGCGAGTCGCATCGCCGATCGACGAGTCGTGGGTTCGCGAGTCATGGGTTCTGGGTTTTCGAGTCGTGGGTTCGCGAGTCGCACCGGCGATCGACAATCGACGATCGACTGGGGTGGCGATCGACGATGGGTTTGTGGCGATCTGGGCTCTCTCTTTGCGTGGCGATCGGATTGGGATGTGGATCGGAGGCACGGTGAGCTCTGGGTTTCTCGGTCTGGATGTGGATCGGACGCACCGTTGAGTGGTGGAACGGTGTTTCTCGGCGAGGTGAGCTCTGGGTTTCTCGGCGTGGAGCTCTCTGGTCTCTTCTTCCTCAATGGTCGTGGTCTCTTCTTTCTTTTTCTCTGGCTTTCTCTTTTGCGCGTGACCCCGGAAATGGTTTGAAGTGAAAATTTTCACTTCAAACCATTTCCGTGTCAAAGGCGTAAATTTCGGTCAACAGAAGCATATTTTCCGGAAAATTTTATTTTCCTTGTCTTCCAAACAGTAAGGTCAGGTGGTAAATGATTTCCTGAAATCATTTACCACCAAAACAAACACAGCCTTAACCTCACTTGGTGGGTAAATGAGTAATTTCACTTTGAAAATAGGCATCTTAATTGTGGTCGTTAGATCCTTAATTTCATTTCATCAAAATGATTTTGATGTGATAATGATTAAATAGACTAGTCATAAGCCCTAATCGGACCATCAAATTGAAAGTTATAATCAAATCAAATTTTAATGGCCAAGATACACTATCACAAATTAAGTCTGATTATATGTGATTATGAACAATTGATTCTAATTTATTATAATTATAATTATAATTAACTTGAGATTAATGATGTGTCATAATTTGATTGGCTAGGACTACATATTATGGTAAGGTTGTGCATACTTAATTAATAAGATAGTCCAACATTAAAATGAGTAATTTGTGTAATTATCTTTTTAATTAGGTAAATTTGGAATTAATTAAGTCAGAAATGGAAGTGATTGGAATCTATTAATATTAATTGGAAACTAATTTGAGACATATTAATGCTAATTGTGCTGAAATTATTTTCTAGCAAATGATCTTTGCTCACCATTTCATTGATATCTCTCAGAATATTTTGAATCTATGAGTGAGGTTAATTTTTCCAGAAACTAGACATTCGGTGCTTCAATTTAAGCACAAGAACGAGAAAATTCCAATCAGAATTGAGAAAGATATGATTTTTTGAATTTGACTCCATGAGTTGTTGCAATGGCTACAGGAAAATCGAATTTTGATTGTTCATCACTCCCACCAATCTCTACATTTAATGCACTAGTTTTCCTCAAAGTCTAAAATAGGGTCTAGGGTCATGATTCTTTTTTTATCCTTTATCAACCTTCATTAAATGACCTTCTATTCATTTTTTTTCCACTACTACTATATAAATCTCTCATCTCCTTTATTCCAAAGCACATAGAAACACTCTCTCTTCTCCTCTCTTGAGTACTAGTAAAATAAAGTAGTTTTGTCATATCTTGGTCTTCTTGGGACTTAGGATATTGAGTGAGACTCAAAAGCTGTTTGGATTTGTTGTTTTCCATCACTTATTACTCAAAACTAGTGGATCCCACGACTGAGTAGTTTGTTTGGATTTGTTTTTAGTTTTTGTTTCCATCACTCAATTCTTTGATTTTTGAGTGATAAGTTATGGAAACTGAAAACACATTTTAGGTATTTTCAAGTTATCAAAAGTAAATTTCCATGACATTTTGGTAAATAAACAGATATGTATGGGACCCATGATCAAAGAAGTCACGTACTTACTTTTATTTATTTATTTTTTTTCCCCTCCTCACCTTTTCTCTTCTTTCTTCTTCACAAACTCACTTAACAGCTTTTTTGGATATCATGTTTTCTTCTTCTTCTTTTTCTTTCTTTCTTTCTTCTTCATAGACTCACTTCAATGGCCATTTTTCTTCTTCTTCTTCATTCTTTTTCTTTCTTTTCTTCTTCACAGAAACACATGGGTAACTTTATTATGGGTACCAATTTCTCAAACCCAAAAAATAAAACCCATAAGCACATGATACCGATCATACACACTAACACACAAACACAAACCCACAAACATGTTCATCCACACAATAAATCTAAAAATTTCTTCTCCAAACACAAACAAAACCCAGAAGTAAGAAATGAAAGAGAGGAAAGGGGCAGAGAAGAGGGGTGGAATCGGTCTTGCATGTCCTTTCCTACATTCTTGATTGGTGCCGTTGGGTCATGATGGAGGAGATCGACGCCGCTGCTGGGAGGTGATGCAAGCTGGGTGCCAGTGGAGATTAGCGCTGGGTGAGGTAGAGATTAGCGCTGGGTGGATTTCCTTTGCTGGAGATCAGCACTATTTGGACTCGATGAGGTGGAGATCGACGCTGTTTGGACTCAGTGAGAGGAAGAGAATGGAGGGGCGAAAAGTGGTTTGTACCGTGTGTCTGGGTATTGGGGGAGAGTGATGGAAAAAAAAAAAAAAAAAGGAAAAAAGGGGATTTATGGGGAGAGAGAGGATACACGGGAGTATTGTAACCATGACCCTAACATGATGAGGTAAGTGGGTCCTACAAAAATACAAATTTTTGAGTGATGAGAAGTTGAAAACAGAGTGCCAAACGTGCAGGGTTTAGGAAGTTAGGGTATTTTAAGTGATAAGTGATGAAAATTGAGTGAGAATTGATGAGTGATGGTTTTTTTAAAACCAAACAGCCCCTCACTCTCCCTCTCCTAGTTCTTCTTTTCTACTCTACCCTTAAGACCTCCACCAAGAGTCTTCTCCTCCACCGTATAGATTTTGCATGCAGATATAAGTCATTTCCTTAACTTGTTCTTTTTATATTATTATGATGATATTAAGATTAGAGCATGCCAATGTTTACTTAAATTCATTGAATATGTTTGAATGTTCTTAAATGTTCATATGCGTTCTTCACATGTTCTTGGTTATTCATCACATGTTCATGCATAACACTAGTTTTGATCTTAAATCCATATAAAAAAATATGAAAAATTGTTTGTTTCATAACTCTCTCAAATCTTTGAATCTAGGATATCACCATTCACACACATTCATTAGAATTTATTTTTCAATACAAATGCAAGGATTAATAAATTGAATTAGGGTTTATCACATGCATACTCATTAAATTCAAGCAAACAATGAACATACAATTGATTGATAACATGTTGGATGATGTTACATAAATGTTGGCTACCATAGTCTAGAAGACTGGTTTCACTGGGCAAGATGGGTGCCTAACACCTTCCCACCTTGTAACATGATCTTCGAGCTTAGATTAAAGGTTGATAGATCAATTCCTATCCATGTAATTTTCAATCTCTAGATTGTAACTAAGAAACAAAACCATGTACTTTATCTTAGATTATATCTAAGAACAAAGCCATGTAATTTCCTATGACCAATTTACATTTCTTCTCAAATCAATATAATGAGAAAATTTTTCAATTTTAGTTTTCTTATTTTTTTCAATAATTAAATAAGTGATGACTTTATTGTAAAACCCTTAATCTAAAGAGGAAAATATAATTTGTCGAATCTCCATTTTGAGAGGCAATAACATGACTTCACCCATTTACGTGAGTTTGGCCCAACACCACAAAAAAAAAAAAAAGTCAGAGGTGCGGTCTCTCACAGAAACAAATGAGACAACATAAAAAACTAAATAAATAAATAAAGAGACATAAAAGGAAGGAAAAGATAACGTTCAAAAAATGAACATTGATGTTAGGGTAATTTTGTCTAAAACAGCAATGAGAAGTCCTTATTTTCCTTTGTATTTTCTCCCAAATTTGGAGAGATTAAGTTTTGGTGGCCTAGGGAAAAATTGCCAAGTCCCACCATTTTCCCTCTAAACCAAACACAGTTTTTCTCTGCATCATTTTCTTTCGTATTTTCTTCCCAATTTGGAGATATTAAGTTTTAGTGAGCCTAGGGAAAAAATTGCCAAGCCCCACCATGTTCTCCTCTAAACCAAACACACTTCTTCTCTACATCCTGGAACCTAAAGGTTTATAGTTGTCGCCACTTCACACTTACTATCGTGAGTTTTTGGAGCTTGGCATATTGCATGATAAGTGTAATTTTTCTTGGAGCTTGGCATATTGCACATGCCTCATGGTTTGTTTTGGCCAAGAGAGGAACGTGCGTTGCTTGCAACTAAAATAAGTATGTATACATCTTACTCTCCTTACATATTTATACATATTTATACGATGTTGCATACAATATTTATTGGCATGAATGTAATGCCGAACATATTAACTTAGGCATAGGCAAACATATTATTTTAATATTGCAAAATATACTTGTCTAAACTTGTTTATAATAGCTTAATAATATATTCCTTATATATATATATATATATATTTTTTTTTTTGCTTAGAAGAAAACGTAATAGTAGTGGTCAATGAGTTATTCATTAATGTGAGTACCAAACTTGACAACCCAAAAAGAACTCGAGTCTAGCTGCTAACTTATTAAAATACAATGCGTGTCACAGCCATAGAAAGACCCCAAACATATAGCCATTATCATTATTCCTCGTTGTACCATTAAGCCACTCGTTACGGACTCAAGGAGTTTGTTATGTTCTTTTACTAATTGAACAGTTGTCTAAGTATTTAGAGAAATCAATTGTGCGGCTCATAATGTAACAAAGTGACCTCTATTGTGTAACCAAGCAATGGCAGCTTTATATGAGCACCTTACTTGAAAAAAACAAGAAAAAAAGTTACATATATTATTTTAAAACTAAAATGTATTATTTGCCCTAAAAAAATATTGGACACCCTAACTTGAGAATGGTTCAACCCCTTAGAAAAATAGAGAATTTCAATGGACATAACAAAATCTCATAATATTTTCATAATACCCTTGTTGTTAATTGTGATGGGTCCTAATCTAATATTTTATTATTTTATTTTGATCTATAAGGGACTGACAGCTCTACTGTTGTGAAAATGTTATAACAAATAATTGTGTCCTTAGTGCATCTCTAAAAATGATCCCAAATAACATAAAAGAAAATCTCAAACAACAATAAGATTTGGCCAAACAATAATAAATGCACAAAATATTCAACAAAAAGACCATTATTTTTTTTAATAATTCAAATTCATAATTCATTCAACCCATTTCATGAAAATAATCTCTAATTTCAATTTTTTTTTTTTAAAACCAAGAAATATATTGTAGTTGCGAGTTCGCACTAAAAACTCTACTATCTTCGGCATTGCAATCACAACAACTTTGCTCTTTTCAGTGGCTTGGCTTGTAGACATAGCAGGTATCATCTCTCTCTCTCTCTCTCATCATTTCAGACTCTCC
>NW_027070272.1:0-14641 GCF_002906115.3 Quercus suber
AAGCATTTTCAGAATCTTTAATATATAAACATTGACATTCAAATTACAAATATCTTAAGGTAATATTTTACAAACCATCTATACAAGAAAACAATTTCCAATTAAATTAGAGGGTTGAGAAGCTTACTACAATCGCAATACAAAGTGAAGGATTGTAGGAAGTTAGAGTGATACTTGCAAGAGAAGAAAGAAAGAAAAAAAAAAAAAAAAAAAACACAAACAAATAATCATAAAAATCTTCTCAAAAGAAAAAGAAAAAAAGATAATCATAAATAAACAAAAAAGAACAACAATACAAAATAATAAAATTCATATATAGTGACTACTACAGTTTTTTTGCTAAATATTAGATATAACTTACAATGCTTGTAGAGAGTCAAGATGCTTATTACAATTGTGATAACAACTGAAAGATTGCAAGAATTGTAGAGTGATACTTGTAAAAAAAAAAAAATGCACAACCAAATTACAATTTACCATCTTAAACTATACACAGATTACACTTTGCACCTCAACGTTAAGTTTTTCATTAACTTAGATGGAAAAGTATGATATTATGTGAAAAGATCCAATTACCCCTTTTCTCAATCCCTTAAAAATAAAGAAGAAATTACATTTTACCACCTTAAACTACACTTTACACCCTAAACTTTAGATTTCCTTCCAAGTTAACAGTAAACTTAATGTCGGGGTGCAAAGTGTAATAAAGGTCATAGTTTAGGGTACAAAGCGTGCATTTGAAAAGTTTATGGTGCAATTTGTAATCTAGGGTATAGTTTAGGGTGGTAAAGTGTAAGTTCCCATAATAATAATAATAATAACAACAACAACATACATGTAACAAAAAACTATAATATAATTGATGAGTCATATTTACATTATTTTTAATATATAATAAATAAAAAAATTTACAATATGTTATTATTAAGTTTCATATAATTTGATAATAACAAAGTAAAGAACAAATTAATAATACAATTCATAACAAGTTGCATTAAATAAAAACTTACTATCATAGTTCATTTTGCTAAATGAAATGTACAACTTACAATTTTTGTGGTTGATTATCTTTTATAAACATGTCAAGCACATCATTGATACCGGGGACTAAAGTTTATTAACCGAGTACAAAATGAGGTGTCTACAATACAGCACTGTGTTTTACTATGCAACCTGTGTGTGTGTGTGTGTGTTTTTTTTTTAATTGGGCGCAAATGCTCCTTTCCTTTGGTTGGCTGTTGCCTTCGTTTTAGGTAGGGCTGTCCAGTCAACCGTCGGACTCGACCCACCTACCTTTGCCAACTGAACCCGACTTGCCTCCGACCGAACCGACGTCTTCGATGGTCGGCGACGGATTGCTTCCTCTAGAACCCGACTTTGACGAGTTGAACGTCAGTTCTCCTTCTTCAAAATCCAAGAAACCCGATTTGACCGACCCACAAATATTCTGGCGTTATTTGATAAATCCGGCGAGTTTTAAGATGTTTTTTAGCTAAATCCGGCGAGATTTCGCTAAATCTAGTCAAGTTCTTGGCTAGATCCGACGAGATTTTGCTAGATCTAGTCAAGATCTTGGCTATTTCCGACGAAATCTCAAAGGATATTGGCCGTTTTTTCATCGTCCAGTGAGTTTTAAGATGTTATTTGGTTAGATCTTGGCTAGATCCGACGAGATTTCACTAGATCTAGTCAAGTTCTTGGCTAGATCTGGCGAGATTTCGCCAGATCTAGTCGAGATCTTGGCTATTTGCGGCAAAATCTTAAAGGATTTTGGTCGATTTTCATAGTTTTCTTACTAGATTTCCTCTATTTTCTAGATCTCGACTTTGACCGAACCCGACCGCTGCTCGTTGATGTTCCAACCCGTCCGAACCTGTCATCCTCCCGGTCGGCAGCGTGTTGAAAGTTTGTCCACCCAATCTGGTCGAGTTGGAAGCAGGTTGAGCCCAACCCGATCCGACCCGACCCGACTTGTGGATAGGCCTAATTTCAAGTTAAAAAATAAAATAAAAATAACTGGGCATGATTGATTTTTGTTTTTTGTTTTTGGTTTGCTTTTCCCTTTTTAATTGGGCAAGATTGAGTTTTTTGATTATTTATTTTCTTTTCTTTTTTAATTGGGCATGATTTTTGTTTTAATAAAATTAGTGTGATTACTTTTTTGTTGATTATTTTTATTTTATTTTATCGGGTGTAAGTTTTTTTAGGACAAAATTTAATTAGGTATAAATTTAATTGTATTCTAAGGTTACAACCTTACTTAACGTCTTTTATTGGAGGTGAATTTTAACAAATCTACCATTGGATTGCATCTTCTTCTTATATATATCCTCCACGCTTTACAAAATTTCTATATAATTAAAGATCAATAACTATATCATCAGTAAATTGTTTAAACTGAAATTTTTGTAGTTTAATATTATATATAAAATATAAGATTATAGATTACATAATAAACAATATCCGATATACGAAATTCACCATGTTTATTAAGAGCATAAAGAACATGCTATTCACAATTATATATAAAGAACATACTATTCAACGATTCAACATGTTTATTAAGAGCATATTCAACGATTAGATTTTCAAAATATGTAGTAATTTTGTAATTAAATTTTGTCATTTTTTTAATAAGGACATATGAGTCAATTTATATAAATTATATTTTCCATCCTCCTACTTAATTTTCTCTCCAACCAAATAAAATAGTTTCCATCCCTCTAACCAAATACACATGAGAGAAAACTAAATCTTTTATATCTTCATTTTCTTTTTTCACCCTTTCACTATTTTCTATCCTCTAACTTTTTGATTACCCCAACCAAATAGATCCTTAAGAAAATATGATATCTTTTGTTTGGTTAAACACGCAAGATTGCCAAGTTTATTCATGGTTGCAAGTCTTACATTTATTCATGGTTTGCCAACCTATAACTATAAACTCAACACATATAATACACTATAAGACAAGTACATTAAAATGATGTACATTTTTTATTAATAAAAAAAAATGTAGTGAAAATAATTGTCTTAACTGAAACTCTACCTGCCAAGTTTCAAAATTTTAATAAAATACTACTATGATTAACAAACTATATATGCTATAGTACTATAGCATATATAGTTTTTTTTTTTTTTTTTGAAAATCAACATATATAATTTTTTATTATTATAAGTACAACTCTATTGCAAAGTTTTTTTTTAAAAAATTGCTTTCATTGAAATTCAATTATCAAAAAATTTCAAAATATTTATAAAGAGTTTTATTATAAATTTCAAATTATTTTATGATATATCATAATTATCAGTTTTTAAAAAAAATTATTTAAGGTATATCATAATTATTATTTATATATAATTGTAATTTATTTGTACATCAAACAACAATTTTTTTTTTGATGAAGCTGTAAATTTGTCTCATCGTCTAGCTGATGTTTATATGAGTTCTTCTAAAATCATACACAAGATTACATCATTTACTCATAGGTCAACCATTGATACTTTTTTTTTTTTTTTTTTTTTGAGAATCGTCAACCATTGATACTTGAGAATGATAATTCAATCGCAATTTATAATGTGTCAGAGTTGTGACGTAATTGCGAACATAATTCAATAGCTATTTATGACTTGGTATAAGTTTGGTGTATCTAGTACAATGGATTAGGTCAGATGACATGTATTTAAAAGTAAAGATGCATTGGAGCAGGTCAGATAGTTATATGTGTCTAAAAATGAACATATATCATCATTTTAACAGATTCAGTACTACTAGACATTGAATTTAAGCCTGACCCGCTATTTATCGCTATTTGACTTAATGCTTGTTTGGCTTGGGCTGATTAGCTAAAACGTACGTCTGCGTTTCAGCCTTTTTTTTTTTTTTTCACAGGTTTGTGTCAACTTTTTTTCTGTTTATTTACTGTTGCGGTAACTGTTCAATGAACGAAATATTTGACTTTTCCTACAAATTTTATTGTTTATGAACCTACAAATTTCACTTTTCAGTAATTTTTTCGTTAAAAATGGGTCTCACAGTATTATTTACACATTTAAAAATTTTTTGTTACAATATTTTACAGTTTTCAGTTTTTAATCCATATTGTATATATCAGCGTCGGACAATAAGGGATGCAATCATTAAAAGTAGCAGTCTGATAGTAATTTTTATTTTTTGATGGGGTCTTATAGTAATTTTTAATTTTCAATTGAACTTCCACCGACTGCTTAACCACGTGGCTTTAATGACCTGCATTTAAATGGCCCTTTTTCTTTTTCTTTTTTCGCTTCATAGTACGAACCTCTGAATTTATTAAGGATCCAAACTCCCACCTAAAATGTTCAGAACTATTAGTTGCCTTTTCCGAAATAGACATTAGTTGCTAGGGTTGACATTAGTTGCTAGGCTGTACCTAAGTTGGGTTAAGTCGGTGATTTTTTTATTTAATCTATCATAGTGAGTTAAAAAAATTCAACCAAACCTAATTCATCACATAAATTTAACCTAATTTAACCCACATGGGATGAATTGGGTCGAGTTAAACAATTTTTTTTATTAGTATTATTATTAAATTGAGCCAAAAAAATATAAATATAAATATGTTAAAAAACTCAAAGATTAGTTTCAATATAATTCCTTAAAGGTAAACAACACTAATGACAAAACAATAATAGTAATTTGCTAGGGTTTGTGTAAACTAATTGACTTTTATATAGGATAGGAAGAGCTTGTTATTTTTTAAAAAATTTGTTAATTATATAATATTTTTTAAATATATGGGTGGGTAGGGTTGAGTTTGGCAGATTTGAAATTTTATGACCCGAACCCAACCTAACCCACTATCAAAAAAAAAATTTGTAACCTAACCCAACCCACCAAGCCCTAAAAACTGACTCAACCTAGTGGGTTGGGTTGAGTTGGGTTGGGTCAGTTTTGACGGGTTGACGGGTGGGGTGCACACCCCTATTAGTTGCCCATTTATAGGAGATTTACATTTGTAGTTAGTTGCCTTTTCTGAAAGAGACATTAGTTGCTCATTATGAGACCACATCATAAATATTTATCCAAGTGAGTTATTGAGTAAAAAAATCAAAGAGTTCTAAAATAAATGAATTGTAAAAAAAAAAAAAAAGTATTTCACAATAACAAAAATTAAGAAGTGACAGAAAAATATAAACAAATAAATAAATATGGACAATTTACATTTTATACCTAATAATATTCTTACAACACTTTTTAAAGAGTTAACAAAATATAAGAATGTCTATCAATAGTATTTATATTATATATATAGGAATTATACTATGCATCTTATTGTATATTTTTAAATATATCCATGCATATGCATGGGGTTATAAGCTAGTATTAATAATATTCACACCCAACAATACTATTTGATGGAATTCGGTCATTAGGTTTCTCTGGTTGGCTGGGGTTTAGGGTTTTTCCTTGAACACGCCGCCTGTAGAATAACGTACCTAGCCTAGTCTAGGTTAACATCACCCTTCAGCCTCCTTGGAGACTGGTAGGACGGACAGTTCTGTGCGTTCAGTTACGTGGTGCGACTGTTGTCTGGGTTGGACGAAGTATCATGGCTGGTTTAGACGAGATGTGGGCGAGGTTCTCTCTGTCAGAGGAGGAAGAACGTGGGGCTGAGGTTTCACGGCAGAAGGAGTTGACCGTTCACAGGTTGGCTGGTAAGTTTCTCACAAAGCGAGTGTTGAACGTGGAGGCAGTGGCTCGCACCTTTAAACCGTTGTGGAAGCCTATCGGAGAACTTAAGATCCGAGACATTGGGGAGAACATCTTATTGTTTGAGTTTGAAGACATCCTTGACCTGGAACGTGTTCTTGAATATGAACCATGGTCTTATGACAGGAGCTTGGTGGTTTTCCAAAGAACCATCGATGCTGAATCGGCGCTCCTACTTGATTATTCATTCACCACCTTTTGGATGCAAATCCATAATGTGCCATCGAACCTTGTTACGCAGGAGACCGGAGAATCAATAGGAAACAGGTTGGGCACTGTGTTGCAAGTGGCAGACCCCGAGGACGACGGAACAGGGGGCGAGTTCTTAAGGGTGAGGATCAAGCTCGATATTTCACGCCCTTTGCCTAGATGTTGCAAACTATGGAATGAAGGTAAACTTGTGGGTTGGGTAGGCTTAAGATTTGAGCGACTTCCAAACTTCTGTTATTGGTGTGGGAGAGTTGGCCATGGTGAGAGGGATTGTGAGGTTTGGCTACGCAGCATGGGCCGTTTGAAAAAGGAAGATCAACAATATGGGGACTGGCTTAGGGCAGAGGCCGTCAGAACAACTAGGAAGACTGTGACTGTGATTTCAGGAGCTGCACGCAGTCAAGTTCCATGGGAAAAACAAAAGCAACGACAAGGCAATGGTCTTAGCACTAGGGGCGGGATGGCTTCACAAACAAACTCCTCTACTGGTTCGGGTTTTATGCAACAGAGGGAGGATATGGGAGAGAAGGAAGGAGTAATGCCCAAACCCGTGGACCCCATAAATAAGGAGGTTGGGCGTGCAAGCACTTCAGACAGAGAGAGTATGGCAACGAGTAATTGTAGGGTGCTTTTGGAAGAACCTTCAGTAAGGTTAGAGAAGAACATTGTGAACTTGTCCATTGATGAAGATATGGTCCACCAAGTTGATGGGGAAAAGCACACAAACAAGAGCACTAGTGCAATGTGTGCTGTTCAGCCGACTTCTTTGGGTGTACATTCTGCCACTTCTAAGCCTACTCCTCAAACTACAAGGGGATGGAAAAGATTAGCACGTGAGGCAGGGAATTCTGTGCAAGGGACTGAAGTGGGGTGTGGGACCGATTTGGAGGGTGCAAAAAATGTTTGTGGGAAACGTGGTATGGACATGGATATAGATGTACTGAGAGAGGGGAAGATACATTGCATGGAAGGTGGTAGGCAAGAGAAGGACAAAAATTCAAAGGTGGCTGCTGGGGTCCAGCACCACCGTGCACAATGAGTTGCCTTAGCTGGAACTGTCGTGGGCTTGGGAACCCACAGACAGAGGATGAGGTAGTTGCCCTAGTGACTACTAAAGATCCCAAGTTGGTTTTCTTAATGGAAACCAAAGCCGATAAACATATTTTGGAAAGAGTTGGTAGACGGATCCAATTTACCAATCTTTTCTTTGTTCCTCGTATTAATACAGGTGGTGGTCTTGCTTTGTACTGGAAATCCGAACTTGATGTGGATGTTCAGTCTTCTTCTAATCGTCATATTGATGTTTTTATTAACCATGGAGTGAATGACGCCTGGCGTTTCACAGGTTTCTACGGGGACCCTGAGACTGCCAGCCGGGAAAACTCCTGGTCTCTACTCCGAGATTTGAGTCGCCGTTCAGTGTTGCCTTGGGTTTGTATGGGGGATTTCAATGAAATTCTGTTTGCAGATGAGAAATTGGGTTGGTTGGATAGGCCTGNTACAGATGTCATTTCATGATTGGCGGGCAACAGTGATGTAATGGTTATTTATACTTTTATCTTAGGATTTTCTAATCCTTCTTGTCAAAATGACTAATACGAGTGTAAAGTACAAGAAATTATTTAATCTTACTCATCACGAACACGAGCCACAAAGCTCACTTAATTGTGCATAGAGATGCTCATCTAAACTACAAAAAATACAAAATTTAGAGAACTTTATTTCAATGGCCATCTAAGGTACACAAACACACACTGTTTTTATATTTTTCTGATTTTTCCCTTTATTTTTTTTTTATTTTGAAAAACAAAACAAAATAAAAACTAAACAACCAAAAAAAAAAAAAAAACCAGACAAACAACATGAAAGCATGAAAGAAAGATGCAAATGCATGAAGGCATGATAAAAAGGATGCAGATGCATAAAAGCATGATTCCAAAAGCAGATAAGAAATCAAGCAAAGAGAGTTCAACTTTAGATAAAATAAAAAAAAAAAATTAAAGTAGAGAACGAATAGATAAGACAATTAAGTCTTAGGCTCTTTTCTCACCCACACAACAAAAGTCTTTGGGAGTGAAGATGAAAAGGCACATGTCCTAGAATGTCTACTAAAGGACATAGAAGAATTAAAATTCTCCTGAAATTGAGTTAAAAAACTCAAAACTTTTAATAACTCTCCAAACAAAGGTGTAGGTCTTTGAGAGGAAACCTGTGACCGTTTGAACACTTGCTTTTGAGGATACAACTTAAAGCAATTAGGACGAATATGTCCAGAAATACCACAATGGTGACAAATATGAGGTCTAACAAAAGATTTAGAATTAGCCAAATTAGTTTTGGATTTCATACCTTTATCACCTTTCTCAAATTGGAGCACAAAGACAGTCCTTGATCCAGAAGCCGTGGAAGAGGAGGGGTTAGAGGAAACAGCGCATCCTAAGCCAGTCTTATCAGAACTAGACTTTTGAGCACTCAATACCTCATCAAGCTTTGCACTAGACATCCTCTCTATTTGAGTTCTAGCTTGACTAAGCTTAACCTCAAGATTCTTGACCTTCTCTTCTAATGAGGTGTTCTCCACAACAAAAGTCTCAACTAACCTTGTAGTCTCATCTAGTTTGACTAACAAATCAACTCTCTTAGTTTTCACCTCATTAAACTCTTTCCTACAAAGATGAGAAGTCTTTTCAGATTTTATAAATTCAGTGCATAACTTATCATAGTCTTCCTAAAGGGTTAGCTTTTTAGGTACTTTATTATCAGAAAAATCGTCACTGTCATTAACACTCTCCACAATCACCTTATCTGTTGTGGTAGCAAAAGCCATAAAGTGACCAAATTCATCTACAAACTCATAAGAAGAGTCATTCTCAGTATCACTCTAGGTAGCAACCAACCCTTTATCTTTTGAATTCTTGGTTTTTTCCTTCATAAGGTAGTTTGGACATTCTATCCTTATATGACCAAAACCTTTGCACTCATGGCATTGGATGAGAGGTTTCTGATTCTTGCCCTTCCTTGAGAATTTAGATTTCTTAGGAAATTTGCCCTTATCCTTTTTCCTAAATTGAAAAAACTTGATAATCTCATCAGTTATGAAGGCTAGATCCTCATCCTCATCATCATCTTCACTTCATCTTCACTTTCATCTTCATCTTCAAAGTCCTCATTCTCTTCCTCTATACCCTTAAGAGCTAAGTTTCTACTCTTTCCACATTTTTCCATTAAACATAATCTCATCTCATAGGTTTGAAGGTTCCCTACAAGCTCAGTCAAAGGAATTTGATCAATATCCTTCACTTCTTCAATGACAGTGATCTTGGCATTGAATCTTTCAGGAAGGGACCTAAGGATTTTCCTAACAATTTTGGGTTCCGCAATAGATTCTTCAAGATTGAAGGTAAAATTCACAATATCCTTGAGTTTAGCATAGAATTCATCAAATGTCTCATCCTCCTCCATCCTTATTTCTTCAAAACTACTAGTGAGTCTTTGAAACTTTACAGTCTTTACTACCCTGGTACCTTCATAGGTGGTCTCAAGAATGATCCATGCTTCCTTGGCAACTTTCGTGGATAATATTTTCTTAAATTCTTCATTGGTCACCCAACGAAACAAAGCATTCAAGGCCCTACTATTAAAATTTTCCGCATTAATTATTGCTTCATCCCAATCCACCGACGCTTCCTTTGGCTTAATCTAGCCAACTTCAACAGCTTGCCATACTTTTTCACCTAGAGCTTGCAAAAAAAACTTTCATATGAATTTTTCAATACGCATAATTAGTTCCATCAAATAAAGGAGGAATCAAAAGAGATTGTCCACGATTTATGACAACAGGGGTCAAGGATCACACTTGGAAAATTAATCCAATCAAGGTGTACCCGCTCTGATATCACTTGTTGGGAAATTTAAACCTGGTTGATAGAATTAACAAGTTTTAAATCTAAGTTGTTAATTAGATTTATTATAAATAAAACTTGTTAAAACAAACAAACATCAATATCATGTCAAATCATGCAAAGCGAAAAGTTAAATAAAACAAGATATGATGACCCAAGAATACCAATGATACAAACTAGTTTCATAGTAAAAAACCTGGGGGGAAACCTTCCTGAAAAGCAATTCACTATAGTAAAGAGAAGTTTCAGATCTAGTACAAAATTTTTGTCCCTAGATTCTACAATCCCCATAAATGAACTTACAATAGAGACCTTTTACCGCTTTAGAATCTCTGTAATCTTCAATATATAAATGCCATCATTTTTGCATGGATCCTAGTATGTGACTAACCAATGATGCATGACTCTCAGTACGTGATTAACTCACTAACTTGAAGAAGATTGTTGGTTGCAAAGTTCTTCATTTCATTGACAATGAAGATCAAAAAGCATTTAGTTGCAAAACCTTAAGGTGCAAAGACGCAGTAGCTTCTTTCAGAGAGAATAAGACATCGGTTACCTTTTGCATATGTTTTCATTGTATTCTCTTATATGACGACCTTTAAAATAAGCCTTATACATGTCTAGGGTTATGAGAAAAGAAACCTTACACAAATACATCAGCCTGGGTCGAAAATTAGATATGGAAATCTAAATTTCGTAATTCTCGATAGATACCTCAATAGATAGTATTTGTCGAGCCTCGATAGATAGCTATCTGTTGAGCAGCTATTAAGCTTTAATGAATCAACACTTCTTCACTTGTTTCTTGGATAAATTTGCATAGATTCAATACTAGACTTGAACACATCCTAGATCTACCCAATTACAAGTAAAATGTGTTTTTGTCAAAGGATTAGCCAATTCTAATTTGACATATGTTCCTAACATTAAATCACATATGTCCTAACAATTTGTATTTTCATTAAATACAAATCTGAAAATTTTTCTGAAAAACAAAAACAAATCTGCATTTTCATCAAATATAGATCTAAATTTTTTTTTTGAATAAAAACTTATCAATATTTTTATTAAATATAGATCCGAACCTTTTTAATAATAAAAAAATAGTTTTCTTCTTAAATAAAAATGATAGATTTTGGATTTTCAAAGAATGAATTAATATTTAAGTTAGGGATTTTTAATATGTCATTGTAATGTCATGCATCTTTTGGAAATGGTATATGATATTCATTTAGAGTCTAGAAGACCAAACTCCGTCTTGGTGAAATGGGTGTCTAACACATTTTCATTTTGTAACCTAGCTCTCAAACTTAGGTTTTGGGATAATCAACTAGTGTTTTATCTTTCATTTTGGTAGATTGTAAATAGAATCAAAGTTTTGTAATTTTTACATAGATTGTATTTAGGACCAAAGCCTTGTAAAGTTATTCTACCAAATTGTTTTTGTATAATCAATTAATAAATTTGAGGTATTTTTGGACATGCGAACTATATTTTAATTTTTCTTATTATTTTATAAAAAATAAAAAGCGACTTCTTACAATTACCCAAGAGAAAGGTGCCCCTGAGCAACCAAGTCTCTTTTTGAGCGGACCTCAAAGTTTCCGGTCCCTCACAATTATTTATTTATTTATTTGTACCTTCCCTTGGCCAGTTCTGCCGCACCAACCATTATGAAAATTAGTTGACCTAAAATTAGACCACTCGCTCATGCTAGCCTTTCCCAATATGATAGCCCCAGCTTCTCTCAATTTGGTCACCACACCTGTATCTCTAGGCACGATTGAGCCAAGCAGTGCAACTAAACGAGCCAGCAGTGATGTTCAACATTTCCTTGGTTACAATACTATCCTTGAGCAAAACAGGAATACCATGCAACATAGACCTGTGACCCAGGTGTCCCAGCCTTGCGGTCATTGCCTGCCATATCAGCTTGGTTTAGTGCATCTGGGTTCACCTCTATGACCGCTATAAGAAATAGGTTGAGTCTTAATGTCTTATAATCTCTTTGGTATAAGTCAATCAGTTCCCTTGAACTGAGTTGGTTTTGGTTGAAAGCAAGTTTGATGTCACTAATGGTTGCTTCTTTGATTGAGAAGCTGTAGCCTGTATTGGAAAAGAATCCAGATGATAGTATGGCTATGAGAATGAGAAGCATTGATGAAGTGGTAGCCATGAAACTAATGGGCTAGGCTAGCTAATTCAATGAGTCAACCCCAGATAGAGTTTTGAACTTTGGATGACTTATCTATGGATTCGAAGTGGTCTAATATAAGAATAAAACCATGGATGTCTTAAATACATGAGTTGTATCCTTGAACAATTTCCTACTATGATTCCATGAAGGGTTATTTTATAAAAATTAATTTTTTTAGTAGGTTGAGGGGGCAATTTTGTTCTTTTTCTTTGGGGGGAGTGGGGGGATGATTAAGGCAATTAATTAATCAATTTCATCTAGATAAAGGATATGAAAGTTAACAATGAAAGAAAAAAATTGTAGGAGTAAGACTGATTCCTCTTTTTCTATTTGTTTCAAAATTTCAAATCTATTACCTATTTCAATCCATTCCTTTTCTTTCACAAGTAGAGAAAACGTTTATAAATGAACCCACCTATTTCAATTTGGAAAGGGACATGCTCATTAAAATTTCAAACCCTTAGATAAAAGAATATTAAATAATTTTATGGAATTGCTAAGTTGCAGCCATCTAACCATTGATACCACAAGCTCCAAGATATTGGCCAATTGGTCGCTAGAAATTTAGTGATCAATACTCTCCAAGTAATGTTTCATCCTCTTATCTATATATTACTAAAAGCTGAAGAGTAGCATTTAATGTTGCTACGCTCACGTTGAGCCACGTCAGTAACTATGTTATTTTCATAATATATTTTTTTTTTTTTTGTATTTTCCCAACAATTTAAAAATAGATTTCATCAATTTAAAAATAATCTCTATCTATATATTATTAAAAGCTAAAACGTAGTATTTAATATTACTATGCTCACGTTGGGCCACATCAGTAGCTATGTCACTTTCATAATATAATTTTTTTGTATTTTCCCAACAATTTAAAAATAGATTTCATCAATTTAAAAATAATAAAATAAATCTGTTGGAAATTTAGACCCCTTAAACACACAGATTGCGTAGCCTAGATTAATTAGTCAAGTTGTTACTTAGTCAAATTATGCAAGTCTAGGTTAAAACAATCAAATAATCATATCAAGATATAAAGCAGTAGAATAATAAATAACACAAGATATGATCACCTAGGAAACCACTCGGTAAAAACCTGGGGAGGATTTGACCCACCGATCCTCAAGGCATAACAGAATTCACTATGAAAGAATTGAAGTTCTTACAGAAGGACTACAATCTCCCCGCTTGACTTCCTAATGCTACCCACCAGTAAAACTTCCTGACACGACCACGCGCAGGCTCCGAATCCACGGACTACTTCTTTCTTGAATTCTTCAATCAGCTACAAGCTCCCCGCTTGCTTTTCTTTTTAAGTTCCAATGGTTGCAACTATAATGATCTTCAAGATGTTGAAATCATCTCTACCTTGAAAACCCTAAGTTTTGTGTAAAGGAAGTCTCCTCAAAGATCTCATACGAGATTCACACAAAACAACAATGTATGAGCAACAAAGCAATATGGACAACCCTAAAAAACATGGCTAGGGTTTAGTTTATATACCTAGGGTAAAAACATAAAACCCTAAACGTTTAATGAAGTAGGGCTGAGTTGGAAAATCTGCAGAAAATTCAACCTGTGCGATTTTCGATCGATCGAGTATATTCTTCGATCGATTGAGCCAGGCCGAAAGTCCCAAGTACTTCTGCAGCTACTCGATTCCAACTTTACAATATTAAACCAACTTTGAGCAATTCTAAACAAGACTAAATACACTGTTTTGATCATGGTTTGCCAACATTACAAATTAGAGTTCTAAATACAAAAACTCCTAAGACCTTAGAACCTAACAAACTCCCCCTTTGGCAAATCCGTGACAAAACCCTAATTCACAGCTCAAAGTTTTACAAATAAAAAGTCCTTTACAAAGGTAATGCTCATAAAATCAAATTCAGCCTAACTACTATCCATCAGTTGCAAGTGTAGACAGCAGCTTAGTTGAATCAACCTGTATATTCCTGAAATACTCAACAAACGCATAAACGCATGTGTGACAGAAAAGAGTAAAAACAACAGGTATAACATTCTTGTAAGATCCACACAACACAAAATAAAGACATATAAAAATGAACAAGTCATAAATATAAATCAATACGCAGTGAATCATAAAGCAACAAGAATCAATAAAAAATAAATGTATATCAAACAATGTTACTCCCCCTAACATGAATATCCCAAAAAAATGATATACATAGTGAAGCACCTAGATACAATCTAAAACAATATCTCCCCCTAACAACAAAAATCTCCACAAGACAAAACTCCAAGTCAAAACTCCACTCCCCTTTTTGTGACGGAATGCCAAAGAGCAATCATGAGTCGCCATCAAAAGGAGGTGGTGAGGAAGAATGAAGACGTGCTAAATCCACTCGAAGAGCACGAATCTCATCCAGCAAGTCCACCAAAATCTGACCATGAGCCTGCTGAACAGTCATGACAGTCTCCAAAGTACGACGAACATCAAAGTAGGCCGAAGGAGGTGAAGGAACATCAGCAGCAGCAGTATCAGCACCAACTGGATCAGAAATATCCTCACCAGCAGGACCTGCAGAAGAAGAAGGAGGAGGAGGTACG
>NW_027070272.1:18589-72185 GCF_002906115.3 Quercus suber
CTTTACCCTTAGTCTTCAAGAATGTAGGACATTCAGATTTCATATGACCATACCCTTGACAACCAAAACATTGAGGACCCAAAAAATTATTAGAAGATTGACCACCTCTATCATTTGATTTTTCAAAATTATTTACCTTAGTGGGATCATTCTTCCTAAAATTTCTAGGTTCAGCAGTGTTGGTACCTCTTGCCTTTCTATTTGTATTCCTAAGAAAATTCTTAAAGTTTTTTGCAAGATAGGCAATCTTTGTAGCAGAGAGCTCATCATCAAATCCACCACCATCAACATCATCAACTGACTTAAGAGTCATTGATTTGGATTTGTTTACTTTAGGTAGGTTAGACTCATAGAATTGGAGAGATCCTACAAGTTCATCTACAGGGATGGAGTCTACATCCTTGCTTTCAGTAATGGCAGTCACTTTAAGTCTAAAATCTTCAGTTAAAGATCTAAGAATCTTCCTAACAATTTTAGGTTGATCATAGATTTCACCCAAATTAAAAGCAGAATTGACAATATCATTCAGTTTGGCATAAAATTCATCAAAGGATTCATCATCAGACATCCTAATACTCTCAAACCTAGAAGTCAATTATTGCAATTTATTAATCTTAACTGCCTTTGTGCCTTCATGCACAGTTGGAGGATTTTCCAAGCAATATGAGCAACCTCAACATTAGAGATCCTCTTAAATTCCTCCATAGAAACAGCATTGAAGATGGCATTCATAGCTTTGCTATTGAAGCCTGCTGCTTTTTTTTCAGAAGTTTGCCACTCACTCACAGGAGTAGTGGGCTTCTCCCATCCGTATTCAGCAGAATTCCAAACCCTTTCATCAATGGATTTCAGGAATGCTTTCATCCTTACTTTCCAATAAGCATAGTTGTTCCCATCAAAATGAGGAGGAACAAACAAAGAGTGTCCATGCTCCATGACAACTAGGGTCAAGGATCAGCTCAGAGATAGAAATCTCAAGCAAAAAGAGCTACCACGCTCTGATACCACTTGTTGGAAAATTTAGACCCCTTAAACACACAGATTGCGTAGCCTAGATTAATTAGCCAAGTTGTTACTTAGTCAAATTATGTAATTCTAGGTTAAAGCAATCAAATAATCATATCAAGATATAAAGCAGCGGAATAATAAATAACACAAGATATGATCACCCAGGAAACCACTCGGTAAAAACTTGGAGAGGATTTGACCCACCGATCCTCAAGGCATAACAGAATTCACTATGAAAGAATTGAAGTTCTTACAGAAGGACTACAAGCTCCCCGCTCGACTTCCTAATGCTACCCACCAGTAAAACTTCCTGACACGACCACGCGCAGGCTCCGAATCCGTGGACTACTTCTTTCTTGAATTCTTCAATCAGCTACAAGCTCCCCGCTTGCTTTTCTTTTTAAGTTCCAATGGTTGCAACTATAATGATCTTCAAGATGTTGAAATCATCTCTACCTTGAAAACCCTAAGTTTTGTGTAAAGGAAGTCTCCTCAAAGATCTCACACGAGATTCACACAAAACAGCAATGTATGAGCAACAAAGCAATATAGACAACCCTAAAAAACGTGGCTAGGGTTTAGTTTATATACCTAGGGTAAAAACACAAAACCCTAAACGTTTAATGAAGTAGGGCTGAGTTGGAAAATCTGCAGAAAATTCAACCTGTACGATTTTCGATCAATCGAGTCTATTCTTCGATCGATCAAGCCAGGCCGAAAGTCCCAAGTACTTCTGCAGCCACTCGATTCCAACTTTACAATATTAAACCAACTTTGAGCAATTCTAAACAAGACTAAATACACTGTTTTGATCATGTTTTGCCAACATTACAAATTAGAGTTCTAAATACAAAAACTCCTAAGACCTTAGAACCTAACAGAATTCAAGTCTAAGCCATCATTGTTAAATTTTTTAATCTATCATTTTTTCCGGTCAAAACCTCCATTTGAAGCACCTCTCCTTGCCACTCCAAATGCATCATTTTTCTCTTTTGAGTAAGGCGGCAAGACCCACTAGTTATTGCAATATGAACTAAGCAATAAAGCAGTCTATAGAGGATTTAATTATGTCGCTAGGAAAAATTGACCGGGGGGTGAGAAATATTAATGCAAATGGAAACTTTCACCTTTAGTAGGTGAAAGAACTTAGTTAATTATAGATAAGAGCAGTCGCACCCTCTATTCCTCTGCATGGCGCTCATATATATTTCGCCTTCTCTTCCACTCTCACTTTATATTTACATTGCGAATTATGTGGGTAACCTACTCTTAATAAGAAATAAATAAACTAAGGTTTGATTGGAACTGTTATTTGAGAATAGTTTTTTTACAAAACATAAAAAACCCAAAAGTTTTTTGTTTTCGACATTTCTTTTTCTTCTCGTTTTGTCAAAATTGTAACTCAAAGTACCTCCAATATTTAAGTTTATTCAATCTGATCATCCTGATAATATCCACTAATTAGGTGATATTTGTTATTGTTGATTTCTTTTTTAGATAAATATTTAAACTTATGACTTTTGCTCTATGATGATTATCTTTTATCATCAAGTTCAAGACACTATTTGATTTTGGGTATAGGTGTAATTTGAACCCAAATCTTACATGTGATGATACAAGACTTTATTAGTTAAGCTATTTAAAATCTAGCTACTAGGTGATTTACATTCAGTGCCCAAGATGATGTAATTTTGTTTTGGTGTTTTTTTAAAAAAAAAAATTTATTACAATTTATTTATACTATATATATATATATATATATATAAAATAACAACAGCCTTCATATAGGAAATTCTGTATTTATATGGCGGGGGGAGATTATTATTACAATATGAATTAAATATTTGGGTCTAGTTACATTTTGATAAATGATTTGCGCAATTTAAATTTATTTCATGTTTCATTTTGGTAAATGATAAATTAAAAAAATATTGAGAAACTATTAATCTTTGTATTTTCTTTTGTTTATATGTTAACTTTGAATTAATGCATATTCTATTTTTATGAAGTGGGTAATTACAACACTTTACAATCTTAAACTGTATCCCAAATTAAAATTTTGAAATACATAGTTAACACCTTAAACTAGAATTAATGTTATGCTTTATAACCCGCTATCAATTCTGCCGTTATTTTGGATGGAAAACTAAAGTTTATGGTGTAAAGTCTAATCGGGAGCACAGTTTAGGATGATAAAGTGTCATTTCTCATTTGTTTTAAGGGATTGAGAAGATGGGCAATTAGGTTTTTTCACTTGATGTCATGCTAATCCATCCAAGTTAATACTAAAATTGATGGTTAGTTACAAAGTTAAACACGAGTTATAGTTTAGGGTGGTAATTGTGCATCCTGAAAGTTTAGGCCATAAAGTGTAATCAGGGGTATAATTTAGAGTAATAGAGTGTAATTTTTTTGGGTTCATACTTAAGCCTTGAAAATAGAAATTTTGATTCCATTCCTATGTCTAGTAATAATTATTTGATTACGTTAGTTCCATTTATTTTGGACTAAAAATGCATACTTCGTTCTCGCCTTCAATTACCATCAGAAAAGCACAAATGAATAATATTTGTAAAAGGAAAAATGCTAAAGCTGCAAACTATTTTACAAACTACTAATGTGGTAGATGATTATTAGTAAGTAAAAAATTGATGTTGATGATGGAACCAGACAAGAACTAATAAAAATTTGTCAAATTAACAATTTGTAAAAAAGTTATAAAATTGTTTGTAAATATAGCATTACTCCTCACGAGACTTTCAAGTTGCTTGCCTACTAATTTAGTGAAGTAACTCATCAAATAGGAAGGAACACTTATAAAGATAAATAATAGCACTAAATATTAATATTATTTTATAGGTAGAGACGGTTGGGATTCAAAGTATAGACATAAGACATATCCAAGAATGCCATTTATGTATTCTATGAATACATCACTTGAAACCAATTAGGGTAATTAATTGTATCTGTATTAGATATACACGCATGATTGACGTCAGCAATAAAAGTGTGTCCAGCCCTAGCCTCCGAATGATTTACATGTTGACCAAAAGGACTTCAAATAATTAAATAAGTTGGAATTGAAGGGGAGAGTTTGTTTTCGGTTAAAGGGTCGTACATATCTAGTGCTAGCTGAGGCACACAATATACGTGGATCCACGCTTGGTATTACTTTTTTAATGGCAAGCAAAACGATCACTAGGCTACAAAAAAATGACCTCACAAAAAGATTGAAAGAACCAAAGAAGCATGCATCATATCGTGCTATTGAGGTCCCCTTTTCCCACTCATGCACTTTAAGTAAAATAAGAAAATAATAACTTTACTTCGTGAGGTCCTACGTACATTAAATATTTACACCCGACCATTTTTCCGATCATTAGTTAATGACTAATTAGTAGTTACCAGTAGAACAAAACATATAGCTTAAAAAGAGTCTGTTTACGTGGGTTTTAGTTAACTTAATTGATAAAATCTCTGATAGCTGAATAAGAGATCTAAAGTTTATCTAAAACATAATTTTCTTGCACTAAGTTTTATATTTCCTATAAAAGGAACACCTCTGATGGTGACCTACAATTATTCTTTATCCAATGTGTAGTTGCAAGATGGTAATTTGTTAGGATCGCATGGGTAGAACTCATATTTGAAAACCAACTCAGAAGGAGAGAGTGGTCAAAAATTTATAAACACATGGTTAAATTTATACTTAATCAATATAGAACACTAGGATCATAACATAATTATAATATAAAACTCATGTCATCAATCCAAGAATCTGTCTTGCAATAGTCTAAAAAATAAGCTTCAATAGATTTTTGGATGGGTCAACGGAGGGAGTGCGGTGGATTATTTTTCTCTATATAGAATTAACCATGACTTTGATACTACAGCTTGTGTCCGTGGTTAAAAGTCTTGTGAGAGAGAAGATCACATATGTAAAACATTACAGTCATATAAACAAATTAAATTCTGCAAAACACAATGCGAATTCCAGTAATTATAGACTACTAGACAACCTTTGATAAATAACATATCTGTTAGTGAAGAGATATATCCCTTCTAGTGTCAAAGTCCTATCTGAAAAAGGAAATCACGATTTCAAATCACAATTTTAGTTACTTTTCCAGTTGTATGTAAAATTATGTGTGTATTATGCACAAAAGGTCTAAACTTGTAGTATCAACAGGTCTGGTGTCAGCTATATATCCTCCAATGGCAAAGTTAAAAAAACACTATAATCTCCAAGAACCCTAAGAATGAGAGTTAGGAAATTTCACTTATACTTTGAAACGGAGGAAGTTCGGTATTTATATAATGATGGAAAGCTAACCACGTTCCTAGGAATTTAGCCACTTCCTTTGTAGGGAGCATAAGGTAGGGAGTGGAGTTAATGGTATTGACATTCTCAGGATTAACTTCCCACACTTGGTGGATACGAGCTAGTAGGAGGATTTTTAGGTATGATGTGCAAGTCCCGCCATGTGTTAATGTGAGACGGGCATGTTCTATCCAGTAGAGCTTGGTATTGTTGGTTATCCGTCAGCCTTGTTCGTTCGTCTATCTCAAGAGTACGTGTTAACGTGAGGCAGTCATGTGCTACAATGAAGGACCAAGTGTCGTAAGTCGTTTGTCAGCGTGGTCGTTTGTTTATCTCAAGTGTATGTGTTAACGTGACGCGAGCATGTGCTATCCTACAAATTCAGGTGTTGTTAGTTGTTCATCAGCCTTGGTCCTTCGTCTATCTCAAGCGTCGGACGATTGGTGTTGGATGGGTAGTACATGAGTGAGTGAGTCACACTGGCTAGTTGGGTGTGTATTAATCAAATAGTTGTTTGGTCAACTCTATCGGATGACTAGAACCTGTTGAATGACTAGACTCTGTCAGGTGACCGACCCGGTCATATGACTAGACCCTAACTATATGTATGATATCTATATATTATCTGGGGAAAAGAAAGGAAAAAGTTCTTGTTACAACCATGCATGAACATTGAACACGTATTACAATTTGACTGGCAAATAATGCCGCTCATACATCAAAAGATTCAGCAGCTAGCAAATCCCTGGCTGCCCAATCTTTGTAAAGAATTCATCATTAAAATTATTTCTAAGTATTCATCGATTCCTTTTCCACTAAATGTGGTGTAAAATGCCGCAAATCAACCACCGCAAACTACTAAGTCCACTCACGTGCTCCAAGTTTAGCCAATAACACACTTCTTGATATATAGCCCAAACCCACACACGAGCTATTTAAGAAAGACCAATTGAAGGTTCAGAAGAATTTGGGTGGAAAGTTATGCATCTTTTCTTAGTTACTGGATGATTTGGCTAAAGAATTTGGAAGAATATTATAACAAGTGGAACTGAGTAGGTTCAAACCAATCACATAAAAAATACGTCATCTTAAAAAAAGCTGTTTAAATCTTTCAGACTTTTGATACCAATTGAAACAAGCCTACATGCCTGCAATTTTTCACGAAGATGATCGATTAAATTAACAATAAAAAAACCACGAAGCTAATTTTTTTTTTTTTCGAAAAATTTAAACCACGCATGCCTGGTTACACGTCGAAGTTTGCCAGGTGTGCAATGAGATGACTGACACACAACATAGGAAGAAAAGTATTGGATTCAGCCCCTAACTTTCCTTCTTGGGTGCTTATAATATGAAACATGCAAACTTAATATTTGGGGAAAATGGCTTATCTATATATAGATCCTACTTCTGACCTTAAAACGTTAACGGCTCTTGCAGAAATCTGGAGAGAAATATGACTAAATTGATGTTTTGGGTTTGTCTAATATTGGTCTTCCACACATTTGCAAGGTCTAAAGCTCGTCCTGTCAGTCCATTTGTTAAGGCATGGAATCCCAACAAATCATTGCAGCCAATTCTCGTGGGTGCTAAAGCTATTTTCAACAAGAGATTGGAGTCAAAGGTGACAAAAAAGAAACAAATGTATGAACCTAATCG
Organism: Quercus suber; assembly: GCF_002906115.3. Taxonomy (NCBI): domain Eukaryota; kingdom Viridiplantae; phylum Streptophyta; class Magnoliopsida; order Fagales; family Fagaceae; genus Quercus; species Quercus suber. The sequence goes on from NW_027070272.1 coordinate 25,578, forward strand.
AGTTAGCCCTGGTGGACCAGATCCTTGGCATCATTAACTCTATAGAACCTTAGGAGAAGTCATTTGAGAGAGGAGAATTATGTCTCGAATAAATTGAATGAGAGAGAGAGAGAGATTGTGTAATGTTGTTGAATCAAAGTAAGGTTAACAAACATCTTTTCTCCGTTAAGAAATAGTTTTATGTCAAATCATTTTGCGTTATGTTAGATTTTTAAAAGGCTTCATAAGGTGTAAAACCAATAGAGTTAAACTTTTTGAATTCCACTTGTCATTTTAATAATATTTTTAGTCTCTCTCAGTTATTGATGCCAAATTTTTTTTAAGTAGACCCCACAATAAATCATCCTTAATGAGCAACTTATAGTGCCTGTTAACAGTTTCTTATTATTATTGTTATTATAATAATTATTATTATTTTTATTTGGGTTCATAGTTCATAATGGAACAGTACCTAACCCAAGTATAAATGAGGATCGGTTGACTTTGGCCTTCCCCCTCGGTCCTCTCATTGTTGGCTACATCACGATTTAATTTTAGGACGAGACAAAATTTATAAGTGACACATATATACACACATGTTAATACTTGAAACTATTTTAAATAATAAAAATTTTGAAAATACTAAGTAGTATTCTAAAATAAGAAAAAAAAAGAAAAACTTATCGCATCTTAACCACCACCACCACTTAAAGGAGAGTCGTCCTCGACTCTGATATCATTTGTGAAGACCCAAATCCATTGTAACAATATTGTCCATGTTGACTTCATTAGGTCTCATGGCTTTGCTTTTCCCGTTAGCACATAGCAAAGGGAAAATGCGTTTTTATGATGAAGACTAGCATCCCTTCTTATGAACTCAGTTTGGGACACTCACTTAAGCGATATGGGACTAAGTTTCTATAGGCTCCATCCACCATCACTCAGAAGAGAGCTGTCTCTGGCTTTGATACCATTTGTAAAGACTCTGTAATAATTATTTGATTGTAAATTGATCTCAGTTAATTATCATATAATATGAAAATGTAAACATAATATTGTTACGAATGGCTTATCTATATAGATCTTACTTGAGAACTTAAAACCTCAACTGCTATTGTAGAATTGGAGAGAAAAGAGGCTAAGTTAATGTTTTGGGTTTACCTTATATTGGCCTTACTCACATTTACAAAAAGGTCTGAAGCTCGTCCTCTCAACCCATTTGTTGAGGCATTGAATCCAAACAAATCTTGGCAGCCAATGCTCTTAGGTGCTAAAGCTATTGTCAACATGGGATTGGAGTTGAAGGTGACAAAGAAGAGGCAAATGTACAAGGCTAACTGTATTAGTCCCGGTTGACCAGATCCTGGAAGAATATTGAAATAACAAGTGGAATTGAGTAGGTTCAAACCATTTCATTTGTCACTTATAAAATTACCAATAGAAACAAGCCTACATGCATGCCTGCCTGCATATTTTCATAAAGTGAAATACAAGATGATATATTAAAATAATTTATATAAAGCTAATATTCGAAATGTTTGACTTTTCGTTAACATTTCCTCGTTGCACCACGTGGTTACATAAATTAATGTCATATTTATATTTAAAAACACCGAAACATTATATCTTTTCGTTTGGAGGAATAAGATAAATGTTTCAGTGGTAGTTTCAATTTTCAGAACTGTTGTGTTCAGTTGTGTTGTAAATTAGAGATACAATATTCTATCTCTTGTTTATCGTGTTTTCAAAGCAAAATATTTTCCTACATGTGATTTTGTTGATGCGTCACTTGGTAATAATCCATCGTATGTATGGCATAGTATTATGGCTTCCCAAAAGCTTAATCTTGGAACCGCCATTTAGCTAAGGTTTTTTTTTTTTTTTTTTTTTTAAATAATTAAATTTATTTATTTATCAAGAGGAAATGACCTCCCTCTTTTTTAGTTCTAATACTGATCATTCAGTTCAAGAGGAAATTAAAAGTAGATTTGGTGCTCAACTCATTAGACAACATGAGAAATATCTTGGTCTCCCCTCGCTGGTTGGACAAAAGAAGCGCAACACTTTTAATGAAATAAAAGAAAAACTTGCTAAGAAGCTAGCTGGATGGAAGGAAAAATTGCTTTCTAAAGCAGGTAAGGAAATCTTGATCAAGGCAGTAGCACAGGCAATTCCAACTTATACAATGAGTTGTTTCAAACTTCTTGATACTCTCTGTGACGAATTAACGAGTATGATTCGTAATTTTTGGTGGGGTCAAAAACAGGATGAAAGAAAACTAAATTGGATGAGTTGAGATAATCTTTGCAAGCCTAAAGTAGATGGGGGTATGGGTTTTAAACAGTTGAAACCTTTCAATTTGGCTTTACTAGCTAAACAAGGTTGGAGATTGCAAATGGGTCATAATTCCCTTGTTTATCGTGTCTTCAAAGCAAGATATTTTCCTTAATGTGATTTTGTTGATGCGTCACTTGGTAATAATCCATCATATGTATGGCGTAGTATTATGGCTTCCCAAAAGCTTGTGCAACATGGACTGAGGTGGCAGATTGGTAATGGCTTCAATGTGTAGGTGTGGAAGGACAAATGGCTACCAAGTTCCTCAACTTTTAGAGTTGTTTCCCCAAGGCTGAATTCCCCATTGGATCTTCATGTTTCTGAACTTATTGATTCGGAAAATAAGTGTTGGAATCTCCATTTATTGCAGCAACTGTTCTTGCCGTTTGAGGTGGAGGAAATAAGAAGTATTCCACTTAGTTCTTCTCTTCCCCCTGATAAGCTCATTTGGACAGGTACCTCTAATAGGATGTTTACTGTACGAAGTGCCTATAAACTTGCCTTGGAATGTTCAGGTAATTTTGGTGGTGCTTCTTCTTCGGATGGCAGTCACTTACGCTGTTTTTGGAAGAAACTATGGCGGCTACCAACTCCTCAAAAAGTTAGAAATTTTTTATGGAGGGCTTGTAGGGATATTCTTCCCACAAAATTGAATCTCAAGCGACGTATGGTGTTAACTGAAGATCTTTGTGATGCCTGTTTGCTAGAGCCCGAAACTTCAGGCCATTTATTTTGGTCATGTCCGAGAGCTAAAACAGTTTGGAGCTATGCAGGTTTTTTTGATTTGGTTTCTGCACTTCATTTCAACAGCTTTATGGAGTTAGCGTGGAGGATGATTATGGTGGATCAGTGTGATGAAAATGCTGCTGCGTTGACGGGAACTATTGCTTGGAGGTTATGGGGCAATCAGAATGAAATACGCAACGGTGGAAAACGGCTAAGTGAAATGGAGTTGTGTCATGATGCTTCAATGTGGCTGTTGGAATATCAAGAAGCTACTATTTCTACATTACTGTGGATGACTGAATCGGTTCTTCAACAACGGTGGTTGCCTCCCTCTGATCAGTTGTACAAAGTGAATGTGGATGGGGCTGTGTTCAAAGCAAGGAATGAATCTGGGGTTGGTGCAATAATTTGTGATGCTAACGGTTTGGTGGTGGCTGCTTTGAGCAAAAAAATCTACGCTCCTTTGGGTCCATTAGAGGTGGAAGCCAAAGCTTTTGAATTGGGTTTGGAGTTTGCCAAAGATGTTGGATTACAAGAATTTATTTTGGAAGGTGACTCTCTCAATGTGGTTCGTGCCCTTCAAGGTTTATCTTCTTCGCCTGTTTCAGTGTTACCTATTATTTATGGGATTCAAAGTTCCACCCATGATGTTAGGAAAGTGTTATTTTCTCATGTATGTAGAAATGGGAATAAGCCTGCCCATATGTTAGCAAAACATACTATTGGTATTGATGACTTTATGGTGTGGATAGAAGAGCATCCTTGTTTCTTGGAACAAGCTCTCCATCATGATGTAATGTTTTCTCCTGTTTAATAAAAGTTTTCAAGTTTGTTATCAAAAAAAAAAAAAAAAATTATTTATTTATCAAAACCTTAATGTCGTCAAACGGCACGTCGTTGAAGAGGCGGAGAAAAGTCGTCAACAGAGACAGACCCCAAAAACATTGTATTACATCGCACGCACACCATCTTTGATTCACATCTCTGTCTCAGCGCACACCTTCTGCAAATCTTTCGAGATCTCTATCCGCCATGGCCTCTTCCTCCAATCCCTCAAGCCAGTAAGTCTTCCCCGTAATTCAATGCCACACAACACCAACATCTTTTTCTTTTACTTTTATTTTTGGTTTTAAAGTTGCATGTATGTTTTTCTATTTGACAATTTTGATCAAACAAAACCATCTTTCTTACTCTTGTTTTGTTTCTGAATTTGCGTGCATGTATATAATCTCAAAGAGAGGCTGCTATACGGAGGCAAAACAAGGGACCCCCATATAAGTTCTTGGTCCCTCTTATCTACGCCCCTGTACTTCCTCTCAGTAAGTCTTCCATTTATTTATTTATTTTTTTCACATATCAAGTTTTGAACTTTTTTGCTTTTGTTGAATTGGATCATGTTTCCTTCATGGGTTTTGGTTGTTCTCTGTGTTTTGTTTATGGGTGTTTTGAATTTTTTCAGTTCGACTCTCCCTGAGGAAAAAAAAAAAAAAAAAAAAAAAAAAAATTCTATCTCTAGGATAGTAGTTACAAAATATCAATCAAACATTTCTTTCTGGCGGTCTACAAATTTTGCCAAACTTAAGTTGCATCCTTTCGCGTTTACATGGGCCGTTACAAAAGCTGCCGTTTCTTCTCATTCTTTTACCTTTTTCTGTAACCTTTTTTTGGGTAAAAGGGATTCCTCTTTCCGTAATTATTTTCTGCAAAAACTCCAAAAAAAATTATAGAAAAATGTTTTGGCTTATTTGGAATAAGAATTATTCAAGAATCAAATATTACGGTTACTACAAGAAATGTCACCGAAGACGTTCAAAGGTCAGTTACCCCAAATGTCTCCCTTCTCTCATGTTTCATTTTTTAATCAAATGTCTCTTCATTTGCTATTGCTTGATTAATGCATATGATTAACACATAAACAAAACTAATCCTAAAGTATCTGAACTTTTTTCCCAAAACAAGCACTATGTTTGAATTGAAGTTGATAATTAATTTTATTAGTTTACTAACAGATGAAGAAGTTATTTATAGTTTTTCCTCGGACACTTTCACATCCCGCAAATTGCTAATGCTACCCCAATTTTCTTTTCAAACCACAAAAGGCACCAAAGTGGAGAAGAAGTGAAGAACACATTCAAAATAACCACTCCAAATTTATCTCAATAATTTCAATACCAAAAAAAAAAAAAAAAATTTAATAATGGAGTGGATTAGGCCGAACTTCCAAGCCCCAATCTCTCTCTTTCTTCTTATTCTTCATTTTTATTTTTATTTTGTCCTTTTAAAAAAAAAAAAAAAAAAAAAAAACATATTTCATTTGACCTTTTTTTTGGTAAACCATTACAACTATCCCCCATTAATCTTTTAAAAATCTTTGTAAGATATTATCATATCACTACTATTACTTGCTTTCTCCCAACAGCGCCACGTGAGTCTATTTGTCAAAGTCTATTCCCTAGTTAACTCACCTTTAGGCAACACCTAAGCCTAGTTAACTACACATGCTTTTGTCATTTTATTAGTTACTTTTTCACAGACACATTTCAAATTTCATTAGTTGGTCATTGATTCTTTAGCAGTTGGTTATGAAGTTGAATATTTAATATAATTTAATATAAAGAGTAATATTATGACTTACACATTTTACTGCATTTCTTATGTATTATTTATCACTAAAAACATAAATTATTCTTCAATTAAACAAGTAATTATATTCATTGTCACATTTTTTTTGAATAATTATATTCATTGTCACATTAGTTTGTAAATGTTACTTAAAATATTTTGTAGTGTTACAATCATAATAAATAGCTTATGGCGCAAAATTAATAGAAAGTGAATACCAAGTCATGAATCCATAATGTAGAAACTACAACTAGACATTAGTAAAATTTTACACCGTACATGACAAATAGATCATTATTAATTGAAAATTTTTATGAGTATTAGATATTTATTGCATTTTATTTTTGTTTTGACACATGGAGAAACTGAAATTTAGTGGGAAAATTATAGCACAATAAACGTACAAAATTTTTTTGACACAAAGAAGATACAAAAATGTATTGGCAATTTTACAAATTCTACATTTACAAGGAATCTTTCAAATGTTTTATTAAATGGAAAGATGATTTTGTTAGTTTGTTATTTGTTAACTCGTATATTTATAGGCATTTATACACGCATGCTAACCATTTAAGCTCAAATATAATATTATTTTCTTCAAAATACTTTTAGTAATTTTTTCTATGTGTCGCACATGTTAGCAACTAGTAATAAATAATTTTGAAGCATGAGATGAAAGCCAAAAATAGAAAGTAACTAGAGAACCTATGGCGGATAGGGATCCGGGTATGCTACCTTTAGATTTCACTTTGTTTTCTAAAGTTGAAAGCACTGTAAAAATACCGTTTAAGAATTAAGATTCAAGAGCCCCGTGCTTTCTTTGTTGATATATTAATTCACGAGAATAGCTCTCAGAAGTGGTCTTAAATCAATCAAATTCTTTGTTTTGGCTTTTAATTTTACTACCATACAAGGCAAAGTTTGCCAAGTGCAATTAGATAACAGACAAAGAACACAGGAAGAAAAGCATTGGGTTGATTCTACAGGTGTGCTTATAATAATGCAAACTTAATATTGTGAGAAATGGCTTATGTATATATATCCTACTTCCGACCTTAAAACCTCAACGGCTCTTGCAGAAAATCTTGAGAGAAATATGGCTAAGTTGATGTTACGGGTTTACCTTTATATTGGCCTTCCACACATTTACTAGCAGGTCTGAAGCTCACCATCTCCATCCATTTGTTGATGCATGGAATATTCCAAGAAAATCATTGCAGCCAATGCTCGTGGCTGCTAAAGCTTTTTACCACAAGAGATTGGAGTTAAAAGTGATAAAAAAGAGACAAATGTATGAGCCTAATCGAGATAGTTTTGGTGGACCAGAACCTTGGCATCATTCTATGGAACATTAAAAGAAATAATTTAAGAGCGTAGGGAATAAAAATGTAGTGAATAATTTGGGATAGAGAGAGAGATTGGGTGTAATGTTGTTGAAAATTTGTATCACGGTTGAGCCACTCCTAAATGCCCTTTTCACGTAAATTATTCAGCATTTTGCCCATTTTTTCAAACTAATTAAGGAAATGCTCTTCTTTTAAAATTCAATTTGAGATAAATCAAGTTAGGCCCTATAATGACTTTTTTAAGGAGTCTATAGTGACGTTTTAAGGACTTATAATGGCGTTTTGTAACTCGATCTCCATGAAGTCGAGTTATAGGTTAAAAAAAAAAACAAATTGCCTATAACTCGAGTTCATCGAGGTCGAGTTACAAAATGTTACTATAGGTCCTGAAAACGTTATTATAGGCTCCTTAAAACGCCACTATAGGGCTCCAGATTTTTTTTTTTCTTAACACAATTTTGATCCAATCGAGTTTCAAAAGAGAGATATTTCCCTAATTAGTTTGATAAAGAGGGCAAAACACTAAAAAGTTTGTGTGAAATGGGCATTTGCCAATTTTCTCCCCTCTTATCTTATCTTCTTTCTTTTTTCTTTTTTCTTTTCGTGGATCAAAATAAGGTTAGATGTGCTGTGGAAAATTTAATTATTTCCCAGGGCTTTTAGCTTAGATCAACGTTGATGGATGGTAAGTTTGCTACTCAGGTATTTAACTTGCAATTTACCCTATATCCTACTTCGGACCATAAAACCTCAGTGGTCCTTACAGAAATCTGGAGAGAAATAAGGCTAAGTTGATGTTTTGAGTATGCCTTATATTGGTTTTCCACATATTTATAAGCAGGTCTAAAGCTCGCCTTCTCAATCCATTTTTTGAGGCATGGAATCCAAACAAGCCATTGCAGCCAATGCTCATGGGTGCTAAAGCTATTGTCAACACGGGATTGGAGTTGACGGTGACAGAAAAGAGGTAAATGTTTGAGCGTACTAGTCCTAGTTGATCAGATCTTAACAAATGTCCTAAAGATATCCGTTAACTGGAATTTTATTTTAATGTTCCATAAAATGATGCCAAGTATTTGGTCCACCAAGACTAACTCCGTTAGCCTTGTATATTTGTCCTTTTTGTCACCTTCAACTCCAATTCCATGTTCATGACAATAGCTTTAGCACCCTCGGGCATTGGCTGAAACGATGATTCCATACCTCAACATATGGATTGAGAAGGCGAGCTTCAAACCTGCTTGCAAATATGTGCAAAACCAATATAAGGCAAACCCAAAACATCAACTTAATCATATTTCTCTCCAGATTTTTGTAAGAGCCATTAAGGTTTTACGGTCAGAAGTAGGATATAGGGTCCAGTTAACTATCTTCTCTATACTCCCAGAGCTCATGTGAAAGAAAAATGGTTCTCATTTTTACAAATCAAAAGCCATAGCTTTCTCAATAAAAAATAGAAGATGAAGGTAGTTGGGTTCCCATGTATATTTTGGTTGCTTGTACTCGCCATTACCTTCAACTGGGGCTTGTTTTCCCATCACAAATCTTCACCACCAGCTTGTATTTCACTCAAATTATGCTTTGATACCACTATGTTGGCTTTGGAATAAAAGGGAACAATGATTTTGATTATATTTTTCTTTCAAGATTTTGCTATTGAAGATGCACAGTAAGTATTTTTTGAACAAGGAAGATAGAATGAGGCTGTAGTTTTCTTCGATCTTCTTCTCCATTCACTTGATTCTAGACTTCTCCAATTACATGGATATCTTTTTCAAATATAAATGACCGTAAAAAAAAAAAAAAAAAAACTAATTACAACCATGCATATTGCTTACGTGTTAAATTTGACTTACAAACAATACCGCTAATAAATCAAAATATTCAGCAGCAAATACCCCATCTTTGTAAAGATACATCACAAAAATTATTATTAAGGATTCTTCGAATCCATTTTCCACTAAATCTGGTACTATGACACAACGCCGCGTATCAACCAATGTTATTGAGGGTGACATACGGTTGTCCCAATCTGTTCCACTCACGTGCACCAAGTTTTGCCAATAACACACTTCTTCATATGTAGCGCACACCCACAAGCCATTTAAAAACAAAAATGTGCAAAAGAAGATTTAGTTGAATTCGGGTGAAAAGTTATGGATTATTTTCTTACTGGAAGATTTGACTAAAGAATCTGGAAAAATGTTGATATAACTAGTGGGACTGAATCTTTACAAAGATTGGGCAGTCAGGCATTGTTTTCTTAGTTCAAAGTTCAAACCATTCATGTATCACTTTTTGAAACTTTCCGACCTTCGACACCAATAGAATCAAGCCTACATGGCTGTATAGTTTAATGCTGAGAAATACAAGAAGATAAATTAAATTAATAATAAAAAATCACAAAAGACTTGAAAGTTTAAACCACGCATGCCTAGTTTCCCCTTTGTAAATGAAACAGTAATTGCTTCCCTTCCCACAGTCCTCCTTCCCTCCACCTATGGCGAATAGGGATTTATGTCTTACATATAGGTTGGCCAAAGTCTAATATGTATGCTACCCTTTAGATTTCACTTTGTTTTCTAAAGGCGAAAGCACCGGCCAAAGTCCTTGAACAGTTTTTAGACCCCTTGACTCAACCAGATTAACCTAGTTAATTAGCCAAGTGATTAACTTAGTCAAATTATGCAAATCTAGGTTATCACAATCAAACAATTATATCAAGTATAAAGCAGCGAAAATATAAATAACACAAAGATATGATGGCCCAAGAAACCACATGATAACAACCTGGGGAGGATTTGATCTAGCTATCCTCAAGATAAACTTGAATCCATTATCTGAAAGAATCGAAATTCATACAATAAGACTTGCAAGCCCCCACGCTCGACTTCTTATTGCTACCCACCAGTAGAACTTACTGACACGACCACGTGCAAACTCCAAGACCACGGACTCCTTCTTTCTTGGATTCTCTAGTAAGTACAAGCACCCACGCTTGTTTTTTTTTAAACTTCAATGGCAGCAATTGAATTGATCATCAAGGTGTAGATAACATCTCCTCCTTGAAAACTCTAAACTTTGTGTAAAGGAAAACTCCTCTAAATCTCACAAGAGATTTACACAAAACTGCAATATGAGCAACAATACAACTCTCAAACAACCAAGACTTTAGAGAGGTTTGGGTACAAAACCCTAAAACCAAAAGAGGCACAAGAGGCACTCTAATCTCTCTCTCTTCAGTCTCCAAAAATGTAGCTTAGGGTTTCCTTTATATAGTGGGAGTAGTAGATCTGAAACCCTAATCCTTAATGGGCTTAAGCTGCTGTTTAGGCCGACCTAAAATTCTGCAGATACGATTTTCAATTGATCGAGCCTGTTCTTCAATCGATCGAACCAGGCAGAATATGAAGTCTTCTTCTTGTACCTTGTATGTTCTTGAATCTTGACTTGAATCACCTTGAACATTGTCTAATAAAACTTATAGACTCTAAGATCTATATCTAGACAAGTTTGTGTTCACGATTTGCCAATTGTTCTAAGCATTTAGAACTTAACAAACTCCCCCTTTGGTAATTCATGACAAAACTTTCATACAAAATGAAATGCTCAAATACAAGAACAACCCAATACAATAAAATGCCCATTACAACAAATTCAACCTAACTATTATCCATCAGTTGTAAGTGTAGACAACAGCTCAATTGAATCAACCTGTATATTTCTTGAAACACTAAACAAAATGCATAAACGCATGTGTGAAAAATACAAGTAAACAAAAACAAATTCTTGATTTCACATAACAAAAAATAAAGACATATACCGATGAAGAACTCATAAATATAAATCAATAAGAAGTGAAACAAGAAACAAATATATCAAAATAAATTCTAACTCTCCCCCTAAGTTAGATACATCAAAAAGTTTTTATATTCTCCCTCTAAATAAAACAAATAGGTCATCTATGTCTCCCCCTTTTTGTCACGTATTGACAAAAACTACCTAATAAGAAGGTAGACAGAAAACATATGCAAAAAGAGTAAGAGAAAATAGAGACAACTCCCCCTATGAAGAAAAACAAAACAAATTTTGAGAAAAATAGTTTTGGGAAAAAATAAAGGAGATGGGGATAAATAAAAAGACACAAACTAAGTTTTTTTTTTAGAATTTTCCCCCCCCCCCCCCCCCTCCTTTATTTTTCCCTAAATTGTTTTTCTCAAAACTTGTTTTGTTTTTCCTATTTTTATAGGGGGAAAAGCTTATTTTTAACCTTTGTTGTTCCTAGGGGGAGTTGTCTCTATTTTCTATAGAGTTGTATTGTATTATGTTCCTTTGTTTCTCTTATCCTTTATTGCGTATGTTTACTCTTTATTGAGTTGTCTTTGTCAATATGTGACAAAAAAGGGGAGATTTATTTGAAATGTGGGAATATGTGTGGAAAATACAAGAATGTGCTATTTAGGAGAAGTTAACTTTGTTTTTGATGAATCTAACTTAGGGGGAGAGTTAGTTTGCATATTTGTTGATTTATTGTTTTTTTTTCCACACATGCGTTTATGCATTTGTTTAGTATTTCAGGAAATATACAGGTTGATTCAATTGAGCTGCTGTCTATACTTGCAATTGATGGATAGTAGTTAGGTTGGATTTGTTGTTCTGAGCATTATTTTTGTAATGGGCTTTTACTTTGTAAACTTTGAGCTTTTAGTTTGTGTTTTGTCACGAATTGCCAAAGAGGGAGTTTGTTAGGTTCTAAAGACTTAGGATTTTATGTATTTAGAACTCTAATGTGTATTGTTGGCAAACCATGATCAAAACAAGTTGTTTAGTCTTGTTTAGGCTTGCTCAAAGTTGTGTCTTTTATGTAAAGTTGGAATCGAGTGGCTGCAGAAGTATTAGTTACTTTTGGTCTGGCTCGATCGATCGAAGGAAAGACTCGATCGGTCGAAAGTCGGCCAGAACTTTTTTTCTGCAGAATTCCAACTCAGCCCAAACTCTATTTAAACATCTTGAGGTTCAAGTAAAACTCTCCTATATATAAGGGAAACCCTAGAACGTTTTTGAGTGCTTTAGAGAGAGAGATTAGAGTGCCTCTTGTGCCTCCTTTTATTTTTAAGGGTTTTGTACCCAAACCTCTCTAAGTCTTTGTTGCTCATATTTGCGGTTTATGTGAATCTCTTGTGAGATCCTTGAGGAGCTTTCCTTCACATAACCTTAGGGTTTTCAAGGTAGAGATATTATCTACATCTTGATGATCAACAAGGTTGTTGCTATTGGAGCTTAAAGAAAAACAAGCAGGGGTGCTTGTACTTGATTGAAGAGTCCAAGAAAGAAGGAGTCCGTGGATTCGGAGCTTGCACGTGGTCGTGTCAATAAGTTCTACTGGTGGGTAGCATTAGGAAGTCAAGCGGGGAGCTTGTAGTCCTTCTGTATGAATTTCGATTCTTTTGCATAGTGGATTCAGGTTTACCTTGAGGATAGTTAGGTCAAATTCTCCCCAGGTTTTTACCTTGTGGTTTCCTGGGTAATCATATCTTGTGTTATTTACTTTTCCACTGCTTTATATTCTTGATATGATTGTTTGATTGTTTTAACCTAGAATTGCATAATTTGACTAAGTCATAACTTGGCTAATTAACTAGGCTACTCAATCTGGTTGCGTTTTAAATGGTCTAAAACCTATCATTATTGAACCAGGTGGTCTGTTAAGGACTAACCATTCTCCTAATTCACAATGTTGAAGTTCAACATTGTTGAGAATCCTATATTTAGCCCTAAAGGCAGCTATACGTTCGGGAGTGTCAACTAGCCAAGCAAATCTACCCATAGGTCCCTAAAGGTTAAAGTATAAAAAATGATAAAAGAAGAAATAAATCCCCTTGTGGTACAAAATGGGAAATTGAACGCACCTACAATTAGAAGAAAGGCCTCTCCTCGAACTGTTACTTCAATAAAATAGCTAAGAAACAAGTAAGTGGGGCAAAATTGACCCTAGCACCTTCTTATATATAGGAGTAAGAAATGAGTGGTAAATTTCCCGCTCAATAAGTTACGAAAAATGAGGAAACTGGATATCGAAGCATCAGGAATGTGTAGAGGACAGTTGAAACGATGCCTTCACGTGGGACCACGTTTGGCACATACTACTGCTCAATGTTACTAAAACCTTACTCTTAAGCCAAATGTTAATAGCAAGGTTTTAGGGGGCTAATGGGGGGTATCCAAGGATCGAGAAGGGCAAGGAGCAAGACATTCCTCACTAAACCATTTGTAAAAGTGCCTCAGACCCGAGATGGTGGCCTACTTGAGTAGAGGATAGGCATGGTGTCTTGTGAGCACCCAAGGAGAAGTAGCATTCTGGGGAAATATAGTGGGTAGAAGGAAGTTACCTAAAAGGGCATACCTACCACCCCATATTAAATGCCCTATAGAAAACTTATTTGTTGCATTTATGAAGAGTTGGCCCCTGAATAGTGTTTTCACAGCTAACTCCTTCTATCACCTTCAGCAAAACCTTGATGGGACAAGTATCAGAGGGAGAGTTCTGGGGTGTACACATGGAAGGTCATGATGCAAAGGAATAAGGTATAGAAGAGGAAAGAAGCTCTGAGATGAGGGGACTTTTGGAGAAAATCAAAAGAAAAAGGAAAAAGAACAATGTACAAACTGAGATAACCTCAGCAAGACTTATATAGGAACACATCCTTGGGAAAGATCGAGGAGAGCTTTTTTACTTATTTGACTCTTTTTTCCTTGACTGTGACCAACATTCTTAGCCAGAAACTTGATATACTACTTGACTAAAGGTTAGTAGCAAATCTACTCTTTTTTCCTTCACTCAAATTATGCTTTGATACCACTATGTTGGCTTCGGAATAAAAGAGAACAATGATTTTGGTTATAAGTTTCTTTCAAGATTTTGCTACTGAAGATGCACAGTAAGTATTTTTTGAACAAGGAAGATAGAATGAGGCTGTAGTTTTCTTCGATCTTCTTCTCCATTCACTTGATTCTAGACTTCTCCAATTACATGGATATCTTTTTCAAATATAAATGACCGTGCTTACACTTTTCCATCATACACACACCTACTTACATGCAAGGAATGACCACAAAGGACACAAGTTCAAAATACATAAGAAACAACTACATGCATAAAAATAAAACTACAAAGCATTACTTTTAACACCACTGACCAATCTCGCCTTCGTTGGAAGGAAAAAAAAAAATGATATCTATATATATATATATATATAAATAAATAAATATAATAAAAAAAACTAATTACAACCATGGATGCTTGCGTGTTAAATTTGACTTACAAACAATACCGCTAATAAATCAAAATATTCAGCAGCAAATAACCCAATCTTTGTAAAGATACATCACGAAATTATTATCAGGGATTCTTCGTATCCATTTTTCCACTAAATCTGGTACTATGACACAACGCCGCGTATCAACCAATGTTATTGAGGGTGACATACGGTTGTCCCAATCTGGTACACTCACGTCCTCCAAGTTTTGCCAATAACACACTTCTTCATATGTAGCGCACACCCGCATGCCAGTTAAAAACAAAAATGTGCAAAAGATGATTTAGTTGAATTCGGGTGAAAAGTTATGGATTATTTTCTTACAGGAAGATTTGACTAAAGAATCTGGAAAAATGTTGATATAACTAGTGGGACTGAATCTTTACAAAGATTGGGCAGTCAGGCATTCTTTTCTTATTTCAAAGTTCAAACCATTCATGTATCACTTTTTGAAACTTTCCGACCTTCGACACCAATAGAATCAAGCCTACATGGCTGTATAGTTTAAGCTGAGAAATAGAAGAAGATAAATTAAATTAATAATAAAAATTCACAAAAGACTTGAAAGTTTAAACCACGCATGCCCAGTTTCCCCTTTGTAAATGAAATAGTAATTGCTTCCCTTCCCACAGTCTTCCTTCCCTCCACCTATGGAGAATAGGGATTTATATGTCTTACATATAGGTTGGCCAAAGTCTAATATGTATGCTACCTTTTAGATTTCACTTTGTTTTCTAAAGGCGAAAGCACCGGCCAAAGTCCTCACGAAAATGACCAATTATACACAGTGCACATGGACTGTGGAGGCAGCTAAGTATTACGTACTATAACAATACCATTAGAGAATTGAGATTCAAGTCCCAGTGCGTTCTTTGTTGATAAATTAATTCATCAGAATAACTCTCAGATAAGTCAGATGTGATCTTAAATCAATTGAATTCTTTATTTGGGTTTTTATTTTTACTAATATACAAGGCGAGGTGTACGTGCCTTGTGCAATTAGATAACAGACACTCAACATAAGAAGAAAAGAATTGGATTGATACTTCATCCGGTGCTTATAATATTAAAATGTAAACTTAACGTTATTACGAATGACTTATCTATATATAGAGCTTACTGCAGAACTCTTTCTTCAGAGCTTAAAACCTCAACAGCTATTGCAGAATATGCAGAGAAAAATGACTAAGTTGATATTTTGGGTTTGCCTTATAATTTTGGCCTTACTCACGTTTACAAGAAGGTCTGAAGCTCGTCCTCTCAATCCAATTGTTGAGGCATGGAATATTCCAAACAAATCATTGCAGCCAATTCTCGTGGGTGCTAAAGCTATTGTCAACATGGGATTGGAGTTGAAGATGTCAGAAAAGAGACAAATGTATGAGTCTAACCGAGTTAGTCCAGGTGGACCAGATCCTTGGCATCATTCTATGGAACATGATGCAGAACAAACCACCATAGACTCTCTAGACTCTCACTCGTGTCTGAAATCATCGTGCAAGACGAAAAGGCACTAGTAGAAATCATGGGTCTCGGAGTCGGAATCACATGAAATTTGGCGGGCTGAAGCGAAATAACATTCTAAGCAATAGTCATCGCTTTGCTATGGGGTACCCCTGAGAAAGGCGAATTCCTTCATTTAGTCATAGGAAACCGCATTTTTGCCGTTTATAGTAATTTTTGTTTCCTTAATAACTTTTTGCTCCAAAACCAGAATAAGATCCAGCTTATTTTTGGGACAGCCCTTAAGATCAGTAGTTTATGATTTTACATTAAACTCAATTTTGCATTTTTGGTAAATTTCGGTATTTTGTCACCTAATCGTGTAATTAGTGTGAATTAGGGTTTTGGACTTTTTTCTTAGTATTTATATATTTTGTAACCATTAGAGGCAAATCAGATTATTATCAATAAACACAGACATTTTGTCAATTTTCTTCTCTAGTAGATTCTAGATTTTATTACCTTGTGGATTCAAGAAACCCCTCATGGATTCGAGGTTTACTACCCAGAAACTAACAGTTTAGTTTCTGTTCATCAAAAAGAGTACCATATGTGCTTTTTTTAGACTTCTGCAACATCAAAACATTAAAAGAAGGGCTTTGATTCTCACACCTCCACTCTTTTACGTCTCATTTTTCACATTCAATTTCACGTGCTAATTACATGTGAACATTTTAAAAATAATTTGGGAATGAGAATGGTTTGGTTGAAATTATGTGTTCTTGTTGAATCTAATGTTGGGCACTTTTTTTTTCTTTTAATTTTAATTCTGCTCCATAATAGAAAGATACCTTATCTATCAAGCCACCACACAAATTAAATAGGCTGAACATGTGAGGTTTAGAAACCAAAGTATGAATGAGGCTCGGTCAACTTTGACCTCACTCAATTCTTAGGTTAAAATAAATGCTGATGGATTAATCTTCTTTCCCATATTATTTTGTTTACAATACAAATCTATCTCACATAAATATACATTCATGTATCAGATTGAAATGTGAACCATTCTTATGTGAAGTGAAAACATAGTTAAATTACTTGGCGAAAAAAAGAAAGAAAGGAAAAGAAGATATAGTTGGATCCGCTGTCAATAATTTCATCATTCTTTTAGGGCTTTTAGCTAAGATCAAGCATGTGATAAAAGACATACAGAATTTGAAAGAGTCAGTCAAGAAAATTATTCACTCCTACAGCCTACAAGAAGGGAGAAAGGACTCCTCGTGTAAAAGTGAGTTATGTTTATGATTAGGTGCCATCAACCTAGTTGGTCTTTTGGAACTCAAAATTTGACAAATTAAGCACCTTCAGAGAGCTTATTTCTAATGATAGCAATTTTTCAAGAATTAGAGTTTAGTGTCAAAAGTTATGGCTCCTGAAAGTTTAGGCGTTGTGAATTCGTGTTGGTTTGTCAAGGCGTAGGTGTTATTGGAGGTATTATTGGATTCTGATTATTGCATGCCATATACTGTTGGAAAGCTTATGACATGTACATGATCGTTTAGTGGTGAGGCATTTCGGGTGTTGTTTTTGGCATTTTTGGGGTCAAAAAGTTTGACTATGGTTTACTTGCGCTCTTTATTTTTTGTGATTTTTTTAATAAAATTTGTTCATTTGGGGCTAACTATTTGTTTCAAACCCCTATCAAAACAGTAATTAACAAAATTTTAAGGCTTAGTTAATTATTAGATCTATTATGAAAGCCTTAGGTTAATTAAATAAACATCTATATCATACACAACAGAATATAAATATAACACAAGATAACCTAGAAAAACAAATGAAACAATCTAGTTTCACAATAAAATCTAAAGGAGACCAATCTCGAGATGAACAAATCCACTATTAAATAAAAGTTCACAGATTGAATAACCCTATTCTTCGTAAACTTAACTACAATTACTAAACTAAACTTTGAGATCCACAATATCTCTGATATGGATGTGTTCTAACTATGAACCTCTAGTCCATGACTCCAAAACCACCCTTGAAGTTTTGTTCCAACATAGACCTCCAGTCCATGACTCCAAGATTGGAGTTAATGGCTTAAATCCAACACACTTGACGACTAGTTTGAAGCAGCAACTCCTATAACACCAGATCACGATTTTCTTCAAAAGAATATTACCAATAAAAGGTATGAGAGAGTTTTGGATACAAAAACCCCAGGTACAAAATAATTAATAGGCATAGGAGGACCTTCTCTCTCTTTGTTTTACATGTCCTATATAACCTCTTTTATTTTGTACAATAAGTGGCACGAAATTGAAGTAGTCTGATCTATGATTTTCAATCGATCAAAATTTTACTTTCGATTAGTCCAAAATGAATCAAAATTTCCAGATTCATACTCTAAATTGCAAAACTTTGTAGCAGTTTTGATTGTAAAAATAAACTTCTAAAGGCACTTACAAAATATATTTTTCCCATAAATAAAACCTAACACTAACCATAGTAAATTAAGTTACACAAGATTGTTTGACTGGGTTTTGAGAAAACCCTAATTTTGACTAGGGTTTATTATTTTTCGACCGTTGAGTGTTTAATTGGAAAATCAACTGATAGATATGAATTTTATAAGGGAGGTTTTTGTGGGTGATATACCGAGGGAATCTAGTAGTCAGATTGGAATAACGAAGCAATTGCAATCTTTTTTGAAGGAATGGGGGGCCGGGGGGAAGGAGGGGGGGGAGATGGGGGGTTGTTTGGTATAGGGGCTCGAGTCTTAAGGTCTATGGTTTTATAAAATGTTTCCGATTTAGAGTATTGGTGGGCTTGATCAGATGATTAGATTGTGAGAACGAGCCCAGTTGAGGTTTCTTGGGGTGTAAGTACATGGCATGTGATCATCACGCACCAATATTTGATCAATATCATAATCATATAGTTTAAAGGCTAGAGGAAAATCTAGGCACTAGTGAAGTTTGAGGTTAATCATATGGTCAGATTATGAGAAAATTGATGATTAAGGCTTCTTTGGGTTCACAGTAAAATATGTTAGTTTCTGAAATTTAAGCTGAATTGATTGATCAAGTTAAGAGAAAAGCCCGATTAGGATTTCTTTGATCTTGAGTGCATGACACAGAGGAACTTAGTGTCGATTTTCAGATTGGGAATCGAACTAGTTTATTTGAAGGTTGTGATGAAGGGTTAATTCCTGCGTAGATACAATTAAAATCAAGTGGCTAGATTGAAGGAATGGTCTTGATTAGGGTTGCGCAGAGTTTGGGTATATAACATACGAGAACTAGATTTCAAGGCTTAGATTAAAAGTCTAGAGTTATGAATTTGAAAGATATAGTGAAAGGTTATTTTCGTTGGGACATGATGAAGATTGGTGGTGTAGACATCACATTTTATACCCCTTACGATTCAGGCCCCCGTTCCCCAATAATGCTGAAATTTTAAAGTCCAAGGCTGGTTTAGGGCCTAATTAGATCACAAATTGACTTGAGAGGTGTAAAAATGGAAAGTACAACTTTTTATGAGCAAATAAATCTATTTTTGAAAACTAAAGACCAAAGAAAACCCTCGGCCTGCATATGCAGCCTCAAAACCTACATACACAGGCACGAGCCTGCTCACACAAGTAGGGTTTCAAAACCTATGAAAGGCAAGTCTTCTGCATTTAAGATTGCGATTTGGAATGAATCCCACATCATCTAGGAGCCATTCCAAACCCCCATTTTCACAATATAAATAGCCTTACATGGTTTATTTCAAGGGGGGCGGAGAAAATCCTAAGAGAAAACCTATGATTCACTAGAAATAGTGAATCAAAAAGGAAGTTTTTTTTTTTACAAAACATCACAAAGTCAATTTTATTTGATTGAGACTTTTTCTGACCTTGATTTTCGAATTTTAGGATTACTAATCACTTTTTTATTGATTTGTGAATAAATTTCACTAAGGGGAGTGGTCAAAATCTAGTTTGAAATGCTTCTTGTTTAAGGTATTAAGTTCTAAACTTTTCTTTTCATTTCTTCCTTTTTATTGTGTTTTAATCTTTTCTTATGCTTTTTTTACGCTTTATAATGTTTGTTTAGATTAGGTTTATGCTTTGTTTACATTTTTAAGCATGCTAGGTTGTTAGAATTGTTCTCCTTTGTTTATGTATTCTTGTTTTTTGGGTTAGAGTTCTTTAGGGCGTGTCTACGTGCACGTGTTTCTTGCATGCGTACACGGGCTCAAAGTATGCATATACATAAAACTGGCCTGCGTACGCAGGCTTACGCATGCGCACGCATACTCGTGCCCAAAAACCTTAATTCAAGTTCCCTACTTCTATTTCTTCTTTTACTTTACATAATATGTCTCTATTTTGCTCCTTTTTTATGCTTTTAAGTCTCTGTTTCTCTGTTCACATGTTTGTTTTTCATTGCGTGTTAGAATAGGTTTTGTTTTCAATTTCTTGCTTTAATACCATGCTATTCATTTACATGTCCATCCATTAAAGCCATAGGTGCTGAGATGCAGCAAGGTAAGTGAGGTAAGTCATGCATTAGTATGAACATGCATTTTTATAATGTAATATGTTTGCTTCGTGCTTGATTTCATGTCTAAAGGTTTGGAATACATGTGATGATCTAATTTGTTTGCCATGCCTATCTTTCTGCCTAGTTTGAGATGATGTGTTGGCCGTACTAGATGAATGCTAGGGTTTGTGACGTGATGAGATACCATGATAGATGAATGACTAGGATTTTTGGGATGATTGATGCCATGTTGATTGTTAGATGTATGTTAGTGTGTGTGTGTGTGTGAGTTTAGAATGACAATATTGAATGTGCCTTTAATGAAATTTAGACATAAGACACAACATAAGGAAGCCAACCTTAGGGTTAGGGGGTTTTGGGTGTTTAACACCTTCCCTAGGCCGTACCTTAACTCCAAACCCATATCTCTGGTAGTAAGATCAATGGTCCTTACTAGAAAAGACGCTATATATATGGTTCCTAGACCATTGTAAAAACTATATGGCGACTCCCTGTTATGTCAGGTGGTCAAATTCGAAGAACGATGCAATTAAAATTTAGGTAGGGTTGGCTAAATAGTGAGTGTTTTTGATATTTGAGAACAACAATTCATAAAAAAATTAAGATTTTTCTTTGTTTAGACCCCTTAAACAAATTGTTTAAACCTAGTGAATTAGCCAAGTAGTTACTTAGGTTAATTATGAGATCTAGGTTAAACAGTAATAAATCATATCATGCATAGCTTAAAAGTAAATAACACAATGATATGATTACCCAAGAAAACCAATGAAACTAACCGTTTTATGGTAAAAACCTGGGAATGATTTAACCTAGCTATCCTTAAGTTAAACAAATCCACTATGATAAAATGGAAGTTTACAAAAGATATAACGCCTAAATCTAATGCTACCTCTAGTAGAACTTACTAACACGACCATGTTCAGCTCCGACTCCACAAACTCTTCTATCTTAGATTTACTGAACATAAGCTCCCACACTTATGACTTTGAGATCCCCCTCAAAGGTTTAGATCATTAGCATGTGTTGCTCTTGTAGCAACAACTTGATTCCACAAGTTCTTAATTATAGATCTTATTCTGGTAGATACTTGTAAAGTTAGAAGGTTACAGAAACCTCATAGATCTCACAAGAGTAACTCTAGTGGCAAAGCCATTTAAGGATTGAGGGGGCTCTTGGCCCCCCAAAATATTTGAAAAAAATTAATTAATTAATTTTTTTTTTTGAAATATCCTAAACAATTTCAAATTCTTAAATAGCCTTATCATTTTGGCCCCCCATACCTAATAATAATAATAATAATAATAATAATATATATATATATATATAAAAGAAAGTATAAAAATAAACAAAACAGTGCAATTAAAATTTAGGTGGGGTTGGCTAAATAGTGAGTGTTTTTGATATTTGAGAACAACAATTCATAAAAAAATGAAGATGTTTCTTTGTTTAGACCCCTTAAAACAAATTGTTTAAACCTAGTGAATTAGCCTAGTAGTTACTTAGGTTAATTATGAGATCTAGGTTAAATAGTAATAAATCATATCATGCATAGCTGAAAAGTAAATAACACAATGAAATGATTACCCAAGAAAACCAATTAAACTAACCGTTATAAGGTAAAAACCTGGGAAGGATTTAACCTAGCTATCCTTAAGTTAAACAAATTCACTATGATAGAATGGAAGTTTACAAAAGATATAATGCCTAAATCTAATGCTACCTCTAGTAGAACTTACTAACACGACCATGTGCAGCTTCGACTCCACAAACTCTTCTATCTTAGATTTGCTGAACACAAGCTCCCACACTTATGACTTTGAGATCCCCCTAAAAGGTTTAGATCAGCAGCATGTGTTGCTCTTGTAGCAACAACTTGATTCCACCAGTTCTTGATTATAGATCTCATTCTATTAGACACTTGGAGTTTGAAGGTTACAAAAACCTCATAGATCTCACAAGAGTAACTCTAGTGGCGAAGCCATTTGAGGACCGAGGGGGGCCTTGGCCCCCCAAAATATTTGAAAAAAATTAATTTTTTTTTTTTTAATTTTTGGAAATATCCTAAACAATTTGAAAATTCTTAAATAGCCTTATCATTTTGGCCCCCATACCAGATAATCTATATATATATATATATAAGAAAGTATAAAAATAAACACAATTTTCATTTAAATAAAATACAATCCACAAATACATGTCAAAAAATTACAATAATTACACATTCAACATCTTTAAAATGAACATATAGGTATTTTAAGAATTACCTCAACAAATAAAAGGGAAAAAATTCTAATTTTCTTCCCAACACATCTAGGGCTTACATGTACATAGTAGAAAAATTGAAAAGTCTGAAACTTTGTCTCTCCCACATGGCCACACATACACAGTTGCAGTCATGCAAAAACAATCTCTCTTACACAGGTGACTCTCTCTCTTTTGCTCCCTCTGTCTCTGTTGAGGACTTGGCCTTTGCATTCTTCTTCTTTTTCTTCTTTCAGACTTTCAATTCTTTCTCTTTGCCTTCTTCTCACCACTGCCTTTGCCTTCTTCTTCTTTCTTTTTTCATCTTTTCAGATTTTAGTTCTTTGCTTTTCATCCCTTTGTTTAAAAGTAAAAGTTTTGTAGTAGTGTAGTGTACTATGTGAGTATGTGTTCAATTTAGACAAGAAAGAGTGACTCAATTTTGTCCCTTTGTTAGTGACTCATTGCCGTGGGACCCTCAATTTGTGACTCAATTTGTGAAGCTTCCGTGCTTGTACAGTGTGCAGTGCGCTGTCTATGACCCTAAGACTAGCTGACCCATAAGTTTTTAACACTTTCTAAGTATTTTTATTTTTCTTTTCATTGCTTTCTTTTTTAAATTCCTTATAATATATTATATATTATTATAAAAATCAATATATTATAAACAATATATACACATGTATTTAGTTGTTGTTTATTATATATATATATATATAATTTTTTTTTAATGTATTGACATTTGAATGTTTGTTTAACACATGTATTTAGTTGTTGTTTATTATATATATATATATATATAATTTTTTTTTTAATGTATTGACATTTGAATGTTTGTTTGTTTTT
Source organism: Quercus suber (assembly GCF_002906115.3). NCBI lineage: Eukaryota > Viridiplantae > Streptophyta > Magnoliopsida > Fagales > Fagaceae > Quercus > Quercus suber. The sequence continues at coordinate 48,987 of NW_027070272.1, forward strand.
TATTTAGCAATCTTTGGACTATTAGTATTTTATTAGTATATTTTTTTAAATCTCAGTCATTTTATTTAATGAGTGATAATTTAATTTGACAAATCTAGGTCATGGGCAAGTTTAGGACTATTGACTCATTCTTAAAAAAAAAAAAAATGAAGACTATAATTTAGAAAATAGTACACTTTTTGTTCTAATGTCGAAGCGTCAACTTCCAATGAGCGTCCTTCCAAATCTCCAATGATTGATCCCGAAAAACATCCTTCTAGACCGTCAGTGGTGGAAGTGGAACTTGAAGAAATTCATATAAAATTTTCACCACTTATTTCTAATGAAGTTGATGTTAGAATTTTAAAACGAGATCTAGGAGAGCACACTGAAATATTTAACTATCTAACCAATATTAGTGATGAAGTTAGACATGCTTATTTAAGAAATAAACCATATCAAATCTGTCTTTCAAACTATCCATTTTCTAGAGAAAAGCATCCTTATCACTTTCAAGCATCCAAATGGGGGTTTTGTGGAATCCCTCTTTTCGGACTCAGAATTCGGTTGACCTCCTCGGCCACTGGAGTGATGCAGAAGATGCCTCAACTTGCCTTCACGGACCAGTTGGTCTAAATGATCCCATAAACTTCTGCAGTCTTCAGTAGCATGCCCATGGTCCTGGTGGTACTGGCAATAGAGATTATGATTGCGTCTCTCCAGATTCCCCACTATTTTACTCGGCCATCTAAAGAATGACTCGTTCTTGATCTTTTCCAGGACTTGATGAACGGGCTCTTTGAACACTGTATTAACTGCTTGAGCATTCGCTGAGCCTGAGTGCCCGGCGAAATCTCTCCTCGGCTTATTGTTGTTATAACGATCCGACCTAAAGTCCTTCCTGTCTTGGGGGGTAACTTTATCCTTATCCTTCCCTTGCTGCTAATCCTCTTCAACCCTTTTGTACTTCTCAATAAGGTCCATAAGCTGGCGCATACTAGTAACGGGCTTGCCAGACAAGGATGTTCTTAAACCATGATTAGTGAGGAGGCCTAGCTTGAACGTCTCTAAGGCCATCGCATCAAAGTTGCCCTCCATATCATTAAACATCTCCCAATATCTATCCGAGTACGCCTTAAGTGACTCGCCCTCACGCATGCTTAAGGATAGCAAAGAAGACAAGGGCTTGGCCACCCTTCGGCATGTGACGAAACGTGAACCAAAAGCTTGCGTGAGCTCTTGATAAGAATCGATGGAGTCTGCTTTTAGGTTATCAACCACCTCATGGCCATGGGACCAAGACTAGAGGGGAATACCTTGCACATCAGGGCTTCATCCCTGGAATAGACAGCCATTCTTTGGTTAAAATGGCTGACACGCTTCACAGGGTCGGTTTTGCCGTTATAAATAGTAAAGGTTGGCTGGTTGAAACGTCGAGGAAGCTTTGCTCCTTCGATCTTACGCGTGAAAGGTGACCTGGAGATCTGATTCAAGGCCTTACTCATGGCATTATTGCCCATCCCTCCATGTGGTGGTCCCTGAGGTTGCTTTTTACGAGGGTGCTCATCCTCATATGAAAAAGTTTCACTGATTGGAGTTCAAGACCTCTGCTCATAGGTGATGTTCTGTCCGTCATCCGAGTCGTCATCATGATGCGAGGCAGCATGTTTTCTCTTCTCATGGCGCAGCTCCCTTTTTAACCTTTCAATCTCTATTTGCATACCGTTTTTCTCTGCATGAGAAAAGTGACTTCCACCACGAGGTTGAGTTCGTTCAGTGTGTGTAGTATGCACACTGCCTTCACGGTCTTGCCTCCTCTCCAAATTGAGAAAAGGATCAATATGCTGAGATGCCCCAGATTCTGCCGGTTGTTGCCCCTGTTTAGCCATGATCAACTGCTGCTACTTTCCCTTACACTCAAGCCCTTCCCACAAACGGCGCCAATTGTATGGTTGGTATTTGTGGCCCAAACCCAAGAACAATTAATTTGTAGAGTATGGGTGAAAGAGCTAGGTTAAGTATGTGGTTGATAACAATGGGTCACAGCTTTCAAGCACAAGCCAGCAATAATTTTCATGTAGAATTTAATAATCCTAAGAACTACAATATTTGTTTTTCTGATGAACAAAAATCTTAGGGTTACAACCAAGTTCCCCCCTCCCCCTTTTGTTAGGAGCTTCCTTCCTTTATATAGTCACTCTTCTCCTCATCTCCATCGTCCACGTGTCCCTCATCCATGAGTTTGCTGAAGTACATGTCACGTTAGGCATCCTCTTTTGGCTCTGTGTAAGTGGCGGTAGGTTATGATGCACTGTTCAGGGGTATTCTCCACATAAATGCGGCCAGAAAAGTTGCTGCAGTGCATTAAATACGGTGGCAGCAGCTTTCCTCTTAGATATTTCTCCATCCTTATCGTTCCATAGCATACTCAGAGCTTATCTTGATCAGGTGGAGTCCTCGGAAGGTCATTTTGGCCTTTCACACATTCAATTGATCTGTGATATCGCATCCGAGGATTACAACCTCCTCGGACAGGAGATATCCTCCTCGAAATGTGATAATTCTTCCTTTTGAGGGTCCCACTTCCAGCCGGGCCTTGCCTTTTCCATTTTCTTCTTCTCGGTCGCAAAATAGCCCTCCAATGGGCCTTCGGCCCATAACGTTGGACTGGGCCCTATTTCCCCCACAATTTTCATTTAAATGACCATTGCTCATGAGCATTATTTTGGTAGAGAAAACACTTACATATTGTTATTTAATTAAGTGTAACTTAGATATCCCAATAAAATTTAAATTTATATGTCATTACATTGACCAATGCGCCCAGCACAAAAGATGTTATCTTCCAAATTAAGAAAAAAAAAAATTTAACTATTGTTATTTATTGACCTATATATTCATATGGTAGAATTTTATTATGGAATCTGTATGTAAGAAATTGTACTTTAATTTTATAAATTTTTGTATTTTGAATGTGATAGTCATTACGCAAGTATGTAAGAAAAGTAAAAAATGATATTTAAATTTTGAAAAGGAAGTTTCAGACTTATATACTTTAGATTAGAGTATGGTTTCTATCTTACATTTAAATAAAAAAAAAAAAAAACGTGGCAAAGTGCACTCCACTTAGATTGATGGGTTTCGATTCATTGCATCGTAATTGCAAACCAAGTTGAGTATTGTAATATTAATGCAAAAGGACGATAAGATGAGTATTGTAATCGTAACGTTGGCGAAATTCAATCATTCATGCAGTTAAAGCATTGACCACCTTATTCATGCATTGCAGTGTCAGACACTCAGATCTTTTGGCCTCCTTATTCGCAGAGAAGAGAAAAAGAAGCAGGTTTTCCTTTGTGGCAAAGTCCCTCCATGAATATATGTTTTCCTTTGTAACCTGCCGAAACAGTAATGTCATTTTCTTATTTTCTTCTTAGATTGATGCAATGTGATTCGCTGCATTGTTGCAAACCAAGTTGTATTGAAGAATCAATGCAAAAATATGAGAGACTGAGTATTGATGTAATTGTAAAACTGGTTTAAAACTTTAAATTCAATTATTAATGTTGTTTAAAGCATTGATCACATATTTATGCATAGCAGTGTCACCAATTGGATCTCATATCTTTTGTTCACCCTATTCATAGAGAAGCCAAAAGCCTAAAAGCAGAAAAGACAAGAACCTTTGATGGGTTAGGTCATGGGTCTCCTGTCGAGTGAATCTTTGATTATTAATATCTTGGGTTGACATGCATGATTAAAATTAAAAATAAAAATAAAATCCTACCCACCTAATCTAAAAAAGCTCACATTTTGTGTGTGTGTGTTGTTTGGGGGGGGGGGGGGGGGTTGTTTATGACAGACAGTTTTACTCTCAATTATTACTATTATTATTATTATTTTGTGTGGAGAGAGAGGGAGTCTTATACTCAAATTCAGGATCTCTTTCATTCGAACACATCCATAAATTATTAGTTTATCAAACCAAGGCCTGAATTCTGAATCATTTTAGTTATCAAAAAAAGAAAAAGAAAAAATCATAATTTAAAACTTGTTTAAATAGAAGGCGGAAGAAGATTGGGGGATAGTTAAAACAATGTCTTTATCCTATATGGCCAAAGTCACTGACTAGATTCACAATGCATGTGCACGAGGATAACCAAATTATGAACAAACGCCATTGGAGAATCTAGAGGAGTTCAAATTGAAGATTCCAACTCTGGTTTTGTCTATACACTAGCTTAATGGACACATCACATTTCGTTTGTGCCTCATTTTGATATTTCACGCTCAAATGTGTCCATACAGAGCGTGAGTAGGCAATCACCACAAAGGCCTATATATATCATTGTTTCTGTGCCTTTGAACCACCACTGCAGCTCTTTCACAACCTTTGAGAGAATATCAAAATATGGCACACTTCGTACGGTTCTGGCTATGCCTCATTTTGGTGTGCTACTCACTTGCAGTGTCTGAACCTCGCCTTCTCCCTCAAGATATTGCTTCCAACAATCAAACCGATTCAGATAAAGCAGTGCCCTTGGGTGTCAAGAAACTTTTCCACATGGGGTTCGTTTTCAAGGTAACAATCACGAAGCCGCATACTCTTACACGACGTAGTCCCGGAGGCCCTGATCCGAAGCATCATTGAATTCTTAATAAGAGGAAACTATTTTCATAGCGGTTGTATTGTTCATGAATAATTAATGTTATTGCGAGTGCCAAGTGATTAATTAAATAAATTTGATGCTATTGAAATGATGTATTATGAGTTCTTTTTATATATATATATATATATATTTTTTTTTTGAGAAGGTTATATATATATATTCCAAACACTTATTTGTGAATGAAATACGTGCACTTATTTTTTAATACAACCATTAAGCGAAAAAAAGATTTTGAAGCTTTAACTACATATTCTCTTTTCTATAATTGGGCAATAAAAAATATAATGCAACCATACGTTTTCTATGTTTCAAAACACTAACCAAATGGTGCTCAATGAATACTGAATCATAATTAATTACAGAATACGTCAGAGGATTTCTGCTAATANATTTTCAATTGTTGTGATTCGCTGCATTGTTGCAAACCAAGTTGTATTGAAGAATCAATGCAAAAATATGAGAGACTGAGTATTGATGTAATTGTAAAACTGGTTTAAAACTTTAAATTCAATTATTAATGTTGTTTAAAGCATTGATCACATATTTATGCATAGCAGTGTCACCAATTGGATCTCATATCTTTTGTTCACCCTATTCATAGAGAAGCCAAAAGCCTAAAAGCAGAAAAGACAAGAACCTTTGATGGGTTAGGTCATGGGTCTCCTGTCGAGTGAATCTTTGATTATTAATATCTTGGGTTGACATGCATGATTAAAATTAAAAATAAAAATAAAATCCTACCCACCTAATCTAAAAAAGCTCACATTTTTGTGTGTGTGTGTTTGGGGGGGGGGGGGGGGTTGTTTATGACAGACAGTTTTACTCTCAATTATTACTATTATTATTATTATTTTGTGTGGAGAGAGAGGGAGTCTTATACTCAAATTCAGGATCTCTTTCATTCGAACACATCCATAAATTATTAGTTTATCAAACCAAGGCCTGAATTCTGAATCATTTTAGTTATCAAAAAAAGAAAAAGAAAAAATCATAATTTAAAACTTGTTTAAATAGAAGGCGGAAGAAGATTGGGGGATAGTTAAAACAATGTCTTTATCCTATATGGCCAAAGTCACTGACTAGATTCACAATGCATGTGCACGAGGATAACCAAATTATGAACAAACGCCATTGGAGAATCTAGAGGAGTTCAAATTGAAGATTCCAACTCTGGTTTTGTCTATACACTAGCTTAATGGACACATCACATTTCGTTTGTGCCTCATTTTGATATTTCACGCTCAAATGTGTCCATACAGAGCGTGAGTAGGCAATCACCACAAAGGCCTATATATATCATTGTTTCTGTGCCTTTGAACCACCACTGCAGCTCTTTCACAACCTTTGAGAGAATATCAAAATATGGCACACTTCGTACGGTTCTGGCTATGCCTCATTTTGGTGTGCTACTCACTTGCAGTGTCTGAACCTCGCCTTCTCCCTCAAGATATTGCTTCCAACAATCAAACCGATTCAGATAAAGCAGTGCCCTTGGGTGTCAAGAAACTTTTCCACATGGGGTTCGTTTTCAAGGTAACAATCACGAAGCCGCATACTCTTACACGACGTAGTCCCGGAGCCCTGATCCGAAGCATCATTGAATTCTTAATAAGAGGAAACTATTTTCATAGCGGTTGTATTGTTCATGAATAATTAATGTTATTGCGAGTGCCAAGTGATTAATTAAATAAATTTGATGCTATTGAAATGATGTATTATGAGTTCTTTTATATATATATATTATATATATTTTTTTTTTGAGAAGGTTATATATATATATTCCAAACACTTATTTGTGAATGAAATACGTGCACTTATTTTTTAATACAACCATTAAGCGAAAAAAAGATTTTGAAGCTTTAACTACATATTCTCTTTTCTATAATTGGGCAATAAAAAATATAATGCAACCATACGTTTTCTATGTTTCAAAACACTAACCAAATGGTGCTCAATGAATACTGAATCATAATTAATTACGGAATACGTCAGAGGATTTCTGCTAATATTGTGGCCTTTTTGTTCTTAACGATGGTGGAAATTTTCTATTGAGGTAATATGTCAGTAGTGCTTGTGATTAGGTATCGTGAGATCATGAACAATGCGACAGAAAGAGAAAGTGAAAGACAAACAAAGTTATGCAAAAAATAATAATAATAATAAAAAAAAAAAGTTTACTAATCTGATTAATATCTTTCGAAACCACTATTAATTACTGTGTCAACGGTTGCCAGTTAGACATACTTTGGCGCTACCTGTATTGGAACGAAAATGTTTCGTGGGGTAGGGTTTCGAAAAGGGGAAAAGATATGCTTTAAGAGATTATAATAACTATAATAGTTTTGGTAGGGTACTCCCTACCTAAGAATTGAAATGACATTTCCTTTCTTTCTCAAAAAGAAAAGAAAGGAAATGACATTTCTCTCATCAAAAAAGAAAAAAGAAAAAAAAAAGAAAAAAAGAAATGACATTTGACATATCCTTTAGTGCTTTGGAGTCTATCGTGATTTGAACATCATCTCTTCTTACCTCACTATATCTAATGATCTAAGAAAAAAATATGATAACAACGAAATGAAGTAGTCAACTCTTTTATTATTATTAAGGGTGTCAAATGGGTAGATTTGGGTGGATTTGAGGTGGACATAATTAAGTTGGGTATATAAATCACATTTACCCATTAAAACTTATTTAACTAATTGTTTCTAACCCAAATCTAATCCAATTCAATTATTGTGGGTAAACCCCAACTTACACAATTATCAAAATTACTAAAATGCCATTAAAGTGAAAACCCCAACACTTTCTTGGATTCCAATTTCCACTCTCTTTAGTCTCCATTTTTGGGATTAAAAAAACTCTACATAAGCACATCCACATAAGCAATTATATTAAAAATCCAAATAAAAAAATATTTTATTTTATTTTCAATTTTCTCTCACTTTCTTGGTAACTAAACAGTGCAACAAATACATATAAATGTCACTTCAATCTCAAAACTTTCCCGAGAAAAAGAAAAAATAAAGAAAAAACTTTTCTTTACATGCATATCCATTTCCCTGTGTCCTGTCACTCCTGTGCATCACTTCCCTCTCAGCTTGCTGCAAGTTCCACTGAGTCAACTTGTGCTTAGTCACAAACCCATCAACTGGGTCCACATCAATCCTCAGAAACAACACGACCAACCTATTGGTCACATTAAACATCTCACTACACCTATTGTTCGAGCAAACAGAAAACTCAAAAAGACAGCAAAAAGAGTATAGCAGTGGCGGCTGCTGCTCCGATCTTGGCCAATGCACCGACGGCAGCTCCCATGTCAGCTTTTGCCTTCGCCAATGCCGCCCAAGATTGGACTGTCGCCTCCTCCACCGATTGCTGAGATGATAAGCCTACACCTACCTCCTCCAAAGGTTCTCTCTATTTCTTCAAAGATGAGATTTTTGAAATGGTTTTTTTTTTTTTTTTTTTTTTTTTTTTTCACGTTTGAATTGAGCAACCTTCATTTCTGTATATTTTTTTTGTTTTGTATTTTATTTCGTCTTTTTATGAAGTTTTGTGTAGAGAGAGAGAGAGAGAGAGAGAGAAGTGTTTGGAGGTCGAGAAAATGAAGAAAAATGTTTGAGGTCTTTTTTTTTTTTTTTTTTTTTTTTTTTTTTTTTTTTAATTATGGGAAGGGCTAGGTTGAATTTGAGTAAATTGTTTTTGGGTTAAATGGGCTTTATTGGGTTTTTAGTTAAAACTCAATAATCACTGAGTCTAATTGGGTTGATGCTCATTTAATCCAACTAATAATTGAGTGTATTTGGGTTCAATTAGAGTGGGTGTGTTTGAGTGGGTAAATGAGTTTGGGCTTTATTTGTCATCCCTAATTATTATTTTTTACACAGACTTTTGCACTTATTCAATCAAACGAGTTACGTTAGAGTTAATGCATGGTTTTAAGAAAAGTGGTATATCCTATATTTCTATATATATATATATATATATATTTGATAATTAGAAATTGGAGAATTTTTTTTAAAACTTTATTATTTAAAGGGAGATGAGAGATTTAAATCATGAATTTTTTTAATTTTTTTATTATCATGAGGTGATGGATGAGCTAAATTTTTTGACTAAATATGTATCTCAAACTTATCTGTTTTGGGCATGTCAGACTGGGTTATAAGCAAACTTTGTTTCCCTTCACTTCACGTGTTGCACTGCCAACCTTCATAGTTTTCTGATTTCTTCTTTGAATCATCCAGTATATGATCAATAATTGTGAGGTGTGCTCCTTGAAGTGCCTTTACTATGAAAGGGAGCAAGGACGAAGTAAAAGCAGGTCGAAGGGGGGCAATTTCCCCCGGCCTTACCAAAAAACCTAAAGAGCAGTACTCTATTGCAACTCACTCGATGATCATTTAATATTGTTTGATTTTCCATTTCTTCACCATCAAGGCGGAAAAAGATTTTCCTTTTCTTTTTATTTGGTGAAACTTTTTTGCATTTCTTGTGGATGTAACTAATAAACTATTCCCTTTTATATCTCAAAAGTTTTAGAAAAAAATAGAAAGAAAATATTTCCTATTTTATTGATGTTTTTTAATATTCAAAATTTATAAAATAAAAACAATGGTAGAGAAAAAGTAAAATGAAAAGAAACGAAAAGTCTAATCAAAGTGAGAAGACAAAAAATAGTAAAAGAACATTAGTGTTGTTACATTTAAAAGTGAACAAAAGAAGAATAATAGGATATAAAATTATTTACGCAATAATTTATTCTCCTTCCTATACGGTATAGGTATTTGTGTATATATAAGTATAAAATATAAGGATGATTACATAATTACTGCACACATGGTCACTCCATAAGTATAAGTACTTGTGAGGTGTGGGGGGAAATGGTCGGGGTTCAAGTCTCTAAGAGAGAGCTTCACACACATATAAAATATGATTAGATTAGAGTAGAATTTTCCATCTTGTAAAAAGAAAAAAGAAAAAAGAAAAAAGGATGATTACATAATACACTTTGGAGTTTGATATTATTTTCAGGTTAATCTCTTGAGATTCATATACATAAATGTTCATAGTATGTGTGTTTGGTTAAGTTTATTTTCATTCGGCCCATTCTGTTTAAAAAATAAATTAGTTAGAGATAAAGTGGGGATTTAAAGAACTATTGTGGGTGCAGTTGCTATGCTTTAGGGAATACGACTTAGTAAAGTGGACTGGAGGTAGAAAGTTTAATGGGAGTCGCGCCATCTGGATTAAGTCCAAGAAATATATTTGTGCCCCTTACAGAGGGCTTAGTCTATCTAGAGTCTATGTCTGGAGTTAAGGTACAAGGATAGGAAAGTGCTAGGCACCTAACCCTGCTTGACCAGTGAGTTGGCCTTCACTTATTACGTTACATATCTTAATTTTATTAAAGAGTTCTCTAATAGGTTATCCTACACACACACACTCTAGCATACACATCTAAACAATTACCCTAGCATTCATGTAAGCATAGTATATCACATTGCATCTCAAAGATCCTAATCATTCATCTAAGCACCAACATTGCATCTCATAATCTCATCTCGTACACATCCTAACATTCATCTCATCATACGTATATCCTAGCATTCATCTATGCATAACATATGCATATCATAACATCTCATATCACATGGGGTAGCAAGCATCATCATATCATATCATCACACAAAGCTTTGAAACTCATGGCATCAACCAACACATATTCATCATGTTATCCAACATATCACATATTCATACCATATTAAACGAATTCATCATGTTCATCATCATACAAATATACTCGTTCATGTTATAATGCATGACTCACTTTCAGTTACCTCACTGCATCATCACTACAGCACCTATGCATTCATTGCATGTTCATGTTTTTATGCACGTTCATGTGTTCAAACAAGCATTAACTACTGACCTAAACATGTGGAAACTAACTCAAGCAGAACCTAAAACAAGCATTTAAACTAACAAAAAAGTATAAAACAAAAGAACAATAAAATCTATGCATAAGCTTGTGCTCGCATGGTCGTGGACCTGTGTGTACATGCACGAGCACGCACGCGCAACTATACCCAAAAATTTAGCAAACAAAACTCAAACATAATTACTCCTAGGCTATCCTATCATGCTTCTAACTTCTAAAGTAGCAAACCTAAGCATCAAAGTTGTAAAACAGTAAAGAATTTAAAGAAAAATAAAGAGAAGAGGCAAGAATGATACCTCAAACAAAGAGCTCCTCTGGGTCAGTCTATAAAACAGAGACCTAAAAGGGTTAGTAAGCTTAAACTAGAGAGCTTAGACCAAAAATGGTCTCAACCAGAAAAACTTTAACTTGAGTATGTTTTAAAAGTAAAAATTCCATCTTTCAATCACTATTTTCTAATAGATTTTGTGTGTTTCGGAAAAAGAGCCTTCGAGATCTTTTATAGTGTTCAGAGAAGGGTGCAAGGCTTTTCCCAAGTGATGTGGGATTAGCTTTGCATGCATTTCTGTAAAAAATTTCCTTACACAGTTTCTTCAAATCCTACATGTGGGCGCACACGCATTGTCGGTACTTGCACACGCAGGTGATGAACTTGTGAGCACATGGTTAGGGTTTATGCACCCTTTTTCTCTTCCAAAGCATCATTTAAATTTAAGAGTTTCCTTAACTAGACCCTAGACCAGTTATGTACCCTTCTAGTAATATCATCATTAGGAAAGGAAGGCTCAAGTCGTGAGTTATTGTGAAAAAAGATTGTATTTAACCTTGCTCTATCAATTAATACATGCTTAAATTCTTTTAGAAATTAATACGGATATGTTTTGGGTTTGTCCTACCGGTGATGTTATAGATAAAGAGATAGTCGAGTCGGGTAATGGGGCTCAAAAGGAAATTATAAAAGTCATGCGTAATAAGCTTTTGTGTTGACGGATTACTCTCATTCAAATATTTTCGTTGTATGGAAGTATACAAGTGAACTCATTCAAAAGACGGATTAGTCTCATCTTAAGTGTTACCTTCCTTCAATTGGTATATTAATTAGAATGATCACTTTCATAGGTCCCAAAATTTGTAATCTTACAAAGTGATGAGACATGGCAAGATAATTTATCAACCACGTAGGTAAACCAAGAGGGCCGTGAGAAAGTCCCAAACTTTGGAAACGATAGACACATTCATAATTAACAAAATCTTGGTTTCTTTACGGTTTCTTCTGGTGAGAGATTAATGAACCTAAAAATACTGGGCATCGGCCAGTGCCATTAAGATGGGACGTGACAGTCCGAGCTCAGCCCAAACTCAATTTGGGCCCAAACAATCAAACTTTCAAATGTTTCGACGCTGATATGGGAATAAGAAAAGAATTTGTTGGAAAATTTAGACCCCTTAAACACACAGATTGCGTAGCCTAGATTAATTAGCAAAGTTGTTACTTAGTCAAATTATGCAATTCTAGGTTAAAGTAATCAAATAATCATATCAAGATATAAAGCAGCGAAATAATAAATAACACAAGATATGATCACCCAGGAAACCACTCGGTAAAAAGCTGGAGAGGATTTGACCCACCGATCCTCAAGGCATAACAGAATTCACTATGAAAGAATTGAAGTTCTTACAGAAGGACTACAAGCTCCCCGCTCGACTTCCTAATGCTACCCACCAGTAAAACTTCCTGACACGACCACGCGCAGGCTCCGAATCCACGGACTACTTCTTTCTTGAATTCTTCAATCAGCTACAAGCTCCCCGCTTGCTTTTCTTTTTAAGTTCTAATGGTTGCAACTATAATGATCTTCAAGATGTTGAAATCATCTCTACCTTGAAAACCCTAAGTTTTGTGTAAAGGAAGTCTCCTCAAAGATCTCACACGAGATTCACACAAAACAGCAATGTATGAGCAACAAAGCAATATGGACAACCCTAAAAAACGTGGCTAGGGTTTAGTTTATATACCTAGGGTAAAAACACAAAACCCTAAACGTTTAATGAAGTAGGGCTGAGTTGGAAAATCTGCAGAAAGCTCCCCGCTCGACTTCCTAATGCTACCCACCAGTAAAACTTCCTGACACGACCACGCGCAGGCTCCGAATCCACGGACTACTTCTTTCTTGAATTCTTCAATCAGCTACAAGCTCCCCGATTGCTTTTCTTTTTAAGTTCCAATGGTTGCAACTATAATGATCTTCAAGATGTTGAAATCATCTCTACCTTGAAAACCCTAAGTTTTGTGTAAAGGAAGTCTCCTCAAAGATCTCACACGAGATTCACACAAAACAGTAATGTATGAGCAACAAAGCAATATGGACAACCCTCAAAAACGTGGCTAGGGTTTAGTTTATATACCTAGGGTAAAAACACAAAACCCTAAACGTTTACTGAAGTAGGGCTGAGTTGGAAAATTTGCAGAAAATTCAACCTGTGCGATTTTCGATCGATCGAGTCTATTCTTCGATCGATCGAGCCAGGCCGAAAGTCCCAAGTACTTCTGTAGCCACTCGATTCCAACTTTACAATATTAAACCAACTTTGAGCAATTCTAAACAAGACTAAATAAACTATTTTGATCATGGTTTGCCAACATTACAAATTAGAGTTCTAAATACAAAAACTCCTAAGACCTTAGAACCTAACAGTTACTCATGCAGTCCTTGTCTTGGCCCGTTATTTGACATAATAAATTTGAGACCATGGTACCTTCAAGTCATAAGCGACTTGTTGCTAAATGATAATCTATTACCTTTGCAATTAGTTTCTCTGCTATTTCAGTTCTTGCCTTCTTAGTACTTAATATAGATTCACCTGACTCTTCAGAACATTAACTTAAATTTGTTCGTCATGTGTCGGGTGATGAAAGAGAGATCCACATTTATAGGTTTTTTTTTGCTGGACAAGTTGATTATCAAAAACTGTTACTGTAAAGTGTCTTCTACAGAATATATATGAGAGAGAGAGAGAGAGAGAGAGAGAGAGAGAGAGAGAGAGAGAGAGCAGAAGGAGACTCCTTTGAAATTCTAATATTAGAAAAACGGCATGTAATTTTTGGGGCTTCATGGTGACTAGCTGCATGGTTGTGGAATGAAAAATGTGTCCTAATTCCTAAACGCTTGATTCATTTGAACTTTTCTTTCTTGGCAGCCAAACAAATCATAAAAAAGCCTTAAGCTGTTTTTTTTTGGTAGCATTTAGCAATCAATCTTTACAGGGCATGCGGCTAGCTAGTGTTCTTTTGAAGAGAAAGATGTAGAAGGATCTTCCAAAGGTATTCTTGTTAGGTCACATTGTGTTGTGCTACACATGCGATTGCTAAGTAATTTTTGGTACTATTTGTCATGATTCAAGAAAATGCTAGCCACATCTAACCTATACTCAAACCAAGTGTACTAATTAAGTTTGAATTAAGGCTTCTCCTAAGTACTTGTATAGAAATAGTTTGAACTTATAGACACTTAACGTGGGACTCCACTTAACATACAATTATCCAATTCAATCCACATTACTTACACTGTCATAGTTGCATATAAGGGAAATGTGGTTACACTAGAACAAGTGAGAAGGGTTTTAGTCCGCCCTTAGCACACAATGTTTGGAGCTCTCCAAAGCCTTAAAGGTAGAAAAAATTGTAAAACGTAAGAAGACTCAATAGGACAAAGCTACAAGAACAACAGTATTTAGTGGCATTTCCGAAGAATACTAGGAAGTTTGTGTGGATTTACCTAATTTCGTTAGCTTTATTTATTTATTATAATTTAGTTTATTTAAACTTCACATTATGTAGGCACAATAGTACTTTTTTCTACTTTTTAGCAAAAATGTTAATCCAAACTCACGACTAAGATGCTCTACAAGAGAACATTGTTCAATACCAAATTATTTAAATGGGATGTTGAAAACATCAAACACTGTTAGTGTATAGATTAGCCCATTGGGCTTAGCCCAGTATATTACTTGTACTGCACTCATGTTACTTGTACTACACACATACCTAGCCTATATAAGGCTCTCTTTTGTACATTGTTTCACACACATCAATATACAGATTATTCAGTCATTCTGTTTCACTTTATATTGTTAATATGGTATCAGAGCCATTGCTCTGACCTAGTGGTATTTTTCGGCGTTCTTCTGCTGCCCTCGCCTTCACCGGTAGCCGCCGTCAGAAGTGAGTCACCGCCGTCACACCCAACCACTACCTTTCGGATCTAGTCTATTTATCAATAAAATCGTCAAACCACAGATACGACGTGATAAACTAGACTTCCCCGATCAAAACCCAGCCAGAAACTGTCCCAAAGGAGCTCTCACGCGCTCGCATGCGCCGCCCAAAGTTTCTGGCTGTCAAAGACGCGCTACACGCACTCCCACACGCCACCGCGAAGCCTCACGCGCTCCCACGCGCCTGACATACTCCTTCACGCGTCTTCATGCGTCACGCATCTTCACGCGCCCAACTCCTCTGAGTGCCACGTCAGCCCTAACACGTCATCACCACGTCAGCATCACACGTCATCCAGTGATGTCAGCAGACAGCACCGTTGACTCTTACTGTTGACCAGCAGTGTTGACCGTTGACCGTTGACCGTTGACTTTGACCAAAGTCAAAATTTTTCAACCAGACCTGTCTTGCTCAATTTTTCCCGTAGATTCTGATTTTGGGCTCCATTTCTGCATTTGAGGTCTCTAAATCTCATTTTTTGGTCATTTTCTTCATTATGGCTCAACAAAATGAACGAGACATCATACGTCCTATCACCATTATGTTGGATGGTCCTACCAGCTATCATGCGTGGTCTCAGAATATGACTGTCTTTCTCAAGGGTCGTAAACTGTGGAGATATGTGACTGGTTTAATTCCTAAGCCAGTACCAAACCCTAAGTCCAAAGCCACAGCTGCTGAAGAATCTTCCAAGACTACAGTTGCAATAGATGATTATGAAGAACGCCTAGAGGAATGGGAGAGTATTCAGAGTAAGATCTTATCTTGGTTTATCAATACCTCTATTCCCTCCATTCATAATCTTCTTCCTCGTCTTGAGACTGCTGAGGCTGCTTGGAAATTTTTGGCTGATCGCTATAATTGTACTAATGATTCAAGCTTGGAGTTCCACATTGAATCAAAACTTTATCAAATGCACCAAGAAATACGTCAGTCTATTTCTGATTTTTATTCTCAGACTTCTACTATGTGGGAACAACTTTCTACTGTAGATCCTCCACTAGTGTGTTCTAAGGACATTGAGCTCTTTGTCAAATATCGGGATCGCCGTAAATTTATGCACTTCATGATGGGTTTGCGTGAGGATTTTGAGCCTATTAGGGCTTCTCTACTTAGCCGGTCTCCTACTTCTTCTCTTGATGCTGCAGTCAAGGAGCTCATTTCTAAGGAAAACCGTCGGCCTACTCATCACATGTCATCATCTGATCATGTATTGGCTACACTATCTCCGCAGCCTCCCATTGCTGCATTCACTGCTCCTCCATGGATAAACTCTGGGCGTCCCACCTCTCAGTCTTCCAAAGGTACTCGCTGCGAGTTTTGCCGTGCTAAAGGCCATGACATCTCAGTTTGTCGCAAACTGCAGAAATTTATGCAAGAGCAGAATAAAGCTTCTCTTCCTCAGGCAGCTACTGTATGTCCTTCCGATCCATCGGTTCCTACAGGTCCATCTTTGGCTTCCTCACTTACTACGGCTGATATTTGAGGCAGTTGTTCAACAGGTTTTATCCCGCACTTCTACTACCCTTTCTGTCACCTCAGGTAAACAACCTTGATTTTTTGATACTGCATGTTGTAACCATGTGACTCCTGATGAATCTCAATTTTCTGATAAGGCGCCCTTAGAACATCCAATCACCATTTACACTGCTGATGGAACTCCTATGCCTGCTAGTCATAAAGGAACAATCTCTTCTCCTTGTTTATCCCTTAGTGACACTTTTCATATCCCCAAGTTATCGCTCAATTTTCTTTCTGTTGGTCAACTTTGTGAATTAGGCGTAGATCTTCTATTTACTAGTCATGGTGTGGATGTGCAGGATCCCCGGACGGGTCAAGTGCTTGGGACAGGCCGTAAGGTTGGTCGCATGTTCGAGGTTCATGACTTGAAGATTCCTTCACAAGTTATTTCTGCATCTGCTACCACTGCCACCTCCTCACCTGATCTATGGCATGCTCGTCTTGGTCATCTATCCTTATCTCGTCTTCAGTTGTTAGCTTCTCAAGGTCATTTAGGTTCAATTCAGTTTCAAAAATTTGATTGTACTTCCTGTCATTTTGGCAAACAAACAAAATTACCCTTTAATAATAGTGACTCATTTTCTTCTGCACCTTTTGATCTTATACATTCTGATATTTGGGGCCCTGCACCTGTTCCTACTAAGGACGGATCTAGATATTTTGTCATATTTGTAGATGATTTTTCTCGATATACTTGGATTTATCTGCTTCACCATAGGTCTGAACTTGTGTCTATTTACCAAACATTTCATAAAATGATTGAAACATAGTTCAATCGCACCATCAAAGTTTTTTGATCAGATAATGCTCAAGAATATAATGATAAATCTTTCCTATCCTTTTTAGACAATCATGGTACACTTACTCAGCGGTCTTGTCCTTGCACCTCTCAACAAAATGGTCGTGCAGAACGAAAACATCGTCACATTCTTGATGTTGTCTGCACCCTTCTCATTTCTGCCTCTCTTCCTGAGCGCTTTTGGGGTGAGGCTGCACTCACAGCTGTATACACCATTAATCGTATCCCTTCACCAACTACACACAACAAATCACCATTTGAGCTTCTCTATGGTCAAACCCCCGACTATTCCTCTCTTCGGGTTTTTGGTTGTGCTTGCTTTGTCTCTCTTCCTCCTCATAAACGAACAAAGCTCCAACCTAGTGCTCGTCTCTGTTGTTTCCTTCGTTATGGTGTATCTCAAAAGGGGTTTCGCTGCTATGATCCCATTTCTCATCGTTTTCGTGTCTCCCGTCATGTTGAGTTTTGGGAACATCGTCCTTTCACGAGTCTTCAACAGTTTTCTACATCCTCTTCCTCTGAGTCTCCCATTTTTACTGATCTTTTCCTCCCTCTCTATCCTGAACTTGTGAAGGATTCTTCAACATCGGCTGCCTCTCCAAACGACTCATCTCCGGTTCTGTCCCCGGCATATGACCCGCCTGTCTTGGATCTTGTGGCACCACCCTCTCCTGAGTCTCCTCATGGTCCTGAACTTTGTCGTTCCACTCGGGTAAGCATTCCTCCCCCTTATCTCTCTGATTATCACTACTCTTTTGCCCTTGCCACCCTCTATGAACCGCACACCTATCGTGAGGCCCATACTGACCCTCTTTGGCAGCAAGCTATGAATGATGAACTAGATGCCCTTCATAAAAACCACACTTGGGATATGGTTGATTTGCCTCCTGGTCAGTCTGTAGTAGGTTGTAGGTGGGTTTACAAGATCAAGACCAAGGCTGATGAATCTGTTGAACGATACAAGGCTCGCCTAGTTGCCAAGGGCTTTACCCAAGAGTATGGCATCGACTATGGGGAAACATTTGCTCCTGTTGCTCGCCTTACATCTGTTAGATGTCTCATTGCTGTGGCTGCTGTTCGTCGTTGGCCTCTTTATCAAATGGATGTGAAGAATGCTTTCCTCAATGGAGATCTTTAAGAAGAAGTGTACATGCAACCACCCCCTGGCTATCCACACTCAGGCAGTCAAGTTTGTCGCCTTCGCCGTGCTCTTTATGGTCTCAAGTAGGCTCCTTGAGCTTGGTTTGAAAAGTTTAGCTCCGTTGTTACTCAGCAGGGTTTCACTTCGAGTCCTCATGACACTGCTCTCTTCGTCCGAAGATCCTCTACTGTTATCACTCTTATTCTTCTCTATGTTGATGATATGATTATTACTGGAGATGATTCTGCAGGTATCCACTCTCTTCAGCACTTCCTTAGTCAGCATTTTGAAATGAAAGATTTGGGCACTTTCAGCTATTTTCTTGGGCTTGAGGTTACCTCATCCTCTAATGGATACTATCTTTTCCAAGCTAAATATGCTTCTGATCTTCTCTCCAAAGCCGGTATCACTGACAACAAGACTGTTTTCACTCCTTTAGAATACAATGCAAAGCTCACACCCTTGGATGGTGAATCTATATCTGATCCTACTCGCTATCGTCAGTTGGTTGGTAGTCTGATCTATCTCACTGTTACTCGTTCAGATATTTCACATGCCGTGGGTATGGTTAGTAAGTTCATGGATGCCCCTCGTTCTGTCCACTATGCTGCTATTCTTCGGATTCTCCGATATGTCAAGGGCACACTTTATCATGGTCTACACTACTCTTCTCGGTCTTCTCTTGAGCTTCATGCTTATTCAGATGCGGACTGGGCAGGTGATTCGACTGATCGATGCTCTATCACAGGTTTCTGTTTCCTGTTGGGTACTTCTCTTGTCTCGTGGCGTAGAAAAAAGCAGGATGTTGTTTCCCATTCCAGTACTGAGGCTGAGTATCGTGCCCTTGCCGATACCACCTGCGAGCTTGTCTGGCTTCGCTGGCTCTTGGCTGACATGGATGCTCCACAGCCCACTGCTACTCCTCTTTATTGTGATAATCGTAGTGCTATCTACATTGCTCATAATGATGTCTTCCACGAACGCACCAAGCACATTGAGATCGACTACCACATCACTCGCCAGCATCTCAAGAAAGGCAATCTCAAGTTGTTCTCCATCTCATCTGCTGACTAGCTTGCTGATATCTTCACCAAGTCTCACCCGCCTGGTCGTCTTCGAGATCTTATATCCAAACTCCAGTTGGCTTCCTCCTTGCCACATCGAGTTTGAGGGGGGATGTTAGTGTATAGATTAGCCCATTGGGCTTAGCCCAGTATATTACTTGTACTGCACTCATGTTACTTGTACTACACACATACCTAGCCTATATAAAGCTCTCTTTTGTACATTGTTTCACACACATCAATATACAGATTATTCAGTCATTCTGTTTCACTTTATATTGTTAACAAACACTTTTATCTTATCATTCATCTCGATAATGTACCACCATATTTACCCACCATTTCTATTAATGCAACTTACGACATTTTGGGCCCAAATTACTCTGCAGTCTAGTTGTAATGAGCTCTGGACCTAATTTCATACATGCCCTTGGTACTTGGAGTTGGAGCCTTATTGATATCTTGGACTCAGAAAATGCTGGGGTCTAGTTGTATTGGGCCACGTAAATATTGTGTCCAGCATTCTCTCTAGCTATGATCCCCAAGCTTGAATTTAGATGCGTCTCTTCGGACTGAACCAAAGGCAGCACATCTAGAAGTTCCCAAAGCAAATGAAACGAGCTTGTCGAACACGATTCTTGAAGGAGAAATGCTGAATTTTATCAAACTTGTTCCATACTCACATATGAGTATATATGGCCAAAATGGGCTTTTACCTTTTTCTCACAAATTTTCCAGCAAAATGCCCCATGTTTGAAACTAATTAGGGAAATGCCCCTATTTTGAAACTCAATTTTCTAAAAATCGAGTTCCAAATGTAAAACTCAATTTTTGGAACATCGAGTTATAGCGAACGTGGACTTAGGAATTTTTTTTTTTTTTTGGGAAGTTGAGTTCCATGAACTCGAGTACCACGAGCTAGCTTTGACAAACTCTAGTTCCAAGCACTATTCAACAATATTGAATGGAACTCGAGTTTGTCAAACTTGAGTTCCAGCCCAAACTTGAGTTTCAAAAATAGTTTAACTTACAATATAGTTTCAATGGTGTACTACTTTCCTAAATTTTTTCTAAAATCATGCTATTTGGTAAATTTTGCCTCCGAAGTGAGAAGAATGTATATAAATAAAACATCTTTGCATTTCTTGTATTTAAAACTTAAAAAAGAAATAGAAAAAACCATCAATGTCTTGACACTTGATCAATAGGCTTCCTTTTGTACAACTTGGAATCTCCAACACATCAGATACATCCCCTGCTTTGGTCCTTGGTTGAGGATGATGATGGTTGGTTCCCCTATGTCAACTCTAAAGCCGACTTGCTGAAACTTGAAACAATTTAAAATACTAGTCGATTAATTATAGTAGCTCCAAATTCCCATCACATTAAACCTTATGCATATCTTTTAAGTAGAGGCAATTTAAAATATAAAATATACTGCTCGATTACTTGAAGCAACTCCAAAGTCCCATCACATTAAACGTCATGCATATTTTCTCAATGTGAATACTTTTTATAGAAATGCTATGTTGTAAACATTTTGATAAGGCATCTAGGTTGTTATTGGCTGTTGTTAGTGGACAAATAATATATTTCAATGGTGAGTTCAATTAGAACCAACAGCAACTTACCAACTAAGAATTTTTGTGAAAATATTGTGGACATAACACTTGTCAAATGATAAAACTCACTTATGCTTCTACTCTTGAATTCAATATCTATGTGGTATTGACTATTTAATACCTGTGATAGAATTTAAGACATACAAGCTTGAACTTTGAAGCATATCCTTTACATGACCAAACAAGAGAAGGAAAAAAGAAAGACTGTTTATTTCTCAAAATTAAAATTTCGATTTCTATTGGTTCATATCAAATTCTTGTAATGAAATAGAGCATTGAGGGTTTTTTCATAAAATAGGTTTAAGGCTTGTAGAATAAATGGTCACACATTTGACAATTTCACTAGAAAGTATTAAGGGAATTCTTATATTTTAAAACAGCTTAAAGACTAAAGCTAATAAAAACTATTAAAAATATTTTAAAAATAGTTATAATTTAAGACATACAATATTTATAACTACTAAACATTTTTTAAGATATAACTTTAAAAAATAGAAGTTGTCCCCTCAAGCAAAAATTCTGTTGTGAATTGGGATAATTGAAAGATAGTATAGTCAATTCGAGATGACCAATCTCCTAAACTTGAGAGAGGAAATAGACATTTTTGGGTTAATTTTCTGCTTCCTTCTTATTAATGAATTCAACGTACATAAATAGCTAAAGATGAGATAGCTTTATCAACAAATCCTAAAACATAGGAATTAATTTGAATACAAATAAATAGCAATACTAATCTATCTAGGAAGCCTTATTATATCACTAAACTAAATTCGAATAATTTATCCAGCACCTGGGTCATAACAAATTCCTAATTTCAGCCCTACATGCCGATAATAATCAATTGGAGCATAACTATCTTTCCTCCTATGTTTGAAATTTCGTCCTAGGAATACGATGGATTGGAATGCTATAGGCAATGAAAAAGTAGAATAATCAATGTGGGACTAGAGAGAGACCCGTCAATCCGTCATGCACGTCTTGTAGAGTTAGAACACGATCTCTTGTACATGGGACCATTTTTAGTCACAAGGGTCAAGGGCCAGCTGTGGACTTTGCCTCATTCATTCTCATAGTTAGTAAGGTGACCTTATGTAATCTGACAATGGCGGATCAGATTACTCTTACACATAAAAGCCAAATAAATATATATGTCCCATAACTATTTCTAGAAATCTAAGACATGTCAATTTCATACACAATTTCATTGGAATATCATTGGCAATGAAAATTTAGAAAAATGAATATGTGGTCATGTGGATACAGGAGACCCTTCAGTCCGTCGTGCACGTCTTGTGGAATTAGAACATGACTCACTATAAGTGGGATTGTTTTTAACAGTGACTATATGTGAGAGACAAATTGTTTTGGGTTGTCTATACCTTGACAGTGACCCTAGTAATTTGACAAGGGCCAGTTAGATGTCCACCAATCTCTTGCAAATTGCAATTCAACCAAAACTCTCCTATACGGAATCTTTTACTTGCTTCCAAGATTTCACTTTTATTTATTTACTAGTCGCGGACCCGCGCGTTGCGCGTGATAATTTTTTTTATGATCATAATATTATTATTAATATTTTTCTATATATTACTACTAAAGCTGCATTATATGTGTGTGTGTGTGTGTGTGTGTGTGAGAGAGAGAGAGAGAGAGAGAGAGAGAGACCAATATATTGCAGGATTCATGTTGATAGGAGGTTTTGGTCATGGAATTAATTTTGTATTATTAGAGATTAGTGTGTGCAATAGAATTAGGAAATTTTATTGTAGGTTTTTTTTTGAAACATAATTTCTACCATACTCAGTTGGCTAATTTGTACATTCCCAAGTCAATTGAGCACATTTTGATTGTTACATGTAATTCTTCATTTCCATAAGGGTAAGGGCATTCACGATCCCAATGACCCACTCCATTTTTCTTGCATGCTTGGTTATTTGGGATGCGAAATGTGTTTATTCCAAAAATTGTATGTCGAAGGATTTGTCGATAGTTTAGCAACAATTGTTTTCCATTTGGTTGGTTTAGAATTGATAACAGTATTTCCATCACTTTTATAACATTTAAGATGAATGACATGGATTTTCTATAAATTTTTAATCCCCCACTTCAGCAAATTATAAAATTACTGGCTAAAAGAAATTCAATGAACATAGTATTTCGACATTTGAATTTTCTAAGTTCTA
>NW_027070272.1:79308-83355 GCF_002906115.3 Quercus suber
AGGATTCATGTTGATAGGAGGTTTTGGTCATGGAATTAATTTTGTATTATTAGAGATTAGTGTGCGCAATAGAATTAGGAAATTTTATTGTAGGTTTTTTTTTGAAACATAATTTCTACCATACTCAGTTGGCTAATTTGTACATTCCCAAGTCAATTGAGCACATTTTGATTGTTACATGTAATTCTTCATTTCCATAAGGGTAAGGGCATTCACGATCCCAATGACCCACTCCATTTTTCTTGCATGCTTGGTTATTTGGGATGCGAAATGTGTTTATTCCAAAAATTGTATGTCGAAGGATTTGTCGATAGTTTAGCAACAATTGTTTTCCATTTGGTTGGTTTAGAATTGATAACAGTATTTGTATTCCCTCATCTTTGATTCATATAATTGCAAGTCCATATTTGCTTTTTTTCTCTTCTTCTATGTTGGCTTGAAGAAGGATTTATTTTCCCGCTTTAGTTTGATCTTGTACAAAATATTTGTGAACTCTGACCTAAAATAGTGCTTGTTTGTTTCTAGCCCTAAAGCATTGATGAATGAGTTTTTCTTCATCCTTTCAAAGGAATAAAGGATTTTGGAGCAGTCCAGTCAGATTGATGTGGTGAAGAATTTTTTTTTGTTAGCCGATTGAATCACTTGCAGCTGTTTTTTTAAAAATCAATTGGTGACAAAACATGTCAATAATCATATAATAAGGATGACACATGAACATTGTTATCATAACAATTGCAATATTGGATCCATGAAGTCAATTTTTCTCTTTTTCAAAAATATAACAATGACTCTAGAACTGTGCACGACATCATTGTATAAAGTTAATCAAAAGAGAAAATATAGTACTACAATATTTTGTGCCACAATTTTGGACGTGGTAGATTGTGATTAGTAGAGAAAAAGTGGAGAGTTCATGTGAAAGTAACAAACATTAGTTGTGAATTTAAATATGTGTACCTCGTTTTGTTGTTGCCTAAAAATTTTGGCAATTTTCTTCCAACATTGGAAAATATTTCGAGCAATAATTCTATAAGTAATTCATGTTGTATGCTCATTTTTGTGATTGTCTAGAGTACTTTTGAGATATTTTTGGTTTGTATTTTTGAAGTTGTTTAGGATTGTAATTTATAGTATGGTGCTTGCTTTATGGATGAGTGAACCATTTTAATTATTTTATTGATAATTTTTATTTTTTAGTTATAAATATATAAATTAAAGCATAAGAATACATAAATGCAAAGTTAAATAAATGTAAATTTAAAACCATCCATGATGAATATGTATAGACAATTTTTGCATTTCTAGATTTTGCATGAATTATTATTTAATTGTCTAGTTATAAATATCTAAATTAAGTTGAAGAAGTTTTCCCAAAAAAAAATAAAAAATTAATAGATGAATATGTAAAATCCTCTCACATATTATTCTTACAACCAAAGAAGGTGCCATTTCACTCATTGGTTTACTACATGACTGATGGTCTTCGTATGTGGCATAAGAGATCCTTCCTTCCCCTTCTAAATTATTTTTGAGACTGTAGCAATATTTCTTTTTATATAAGTGCCTAATGTTTTGTCTAATAATAAAGAGTCAAATTGAGTAGGGTTACATGTTTTGGAAAATATTGATGCACAAAGTTTCTTTTCGAATTCGTTTAGTGAAAAATGCTTTAAACTCTCACTGAAAATTAACATGACTGCATATTTTGAAAATCTAACAATTGGATTAAATATTTTTTATGTTCTTAATATGCATGTCAAATTTCGTTCAAAATTTAATATTATTTATTATGTGATACATAAACTTATTTTTTATGTATAATTTAAAACTACAAAAACATTATTTTAGATATATGCTTGATGACATAATTATCAATATTTGATTTTCTTAAAATTTTTTAAACGTAGAGTATATAATAAGAAAATTCAATTTAATGTTAAATTTATCATAATTCACTTTCAATAAAAAAAGAAAAAAGAAAAAAAAGGAAGTCTAAAAAAAACATTTGTCTAATATTGAATGAGGTTGATAGGGGAAGTTTCCTCCCTTTTGTTTTATTGTCAAAAGTCCCTTATTAAGGGTCAGTTTGTTTCGGGTGAAAACAGTTTCAGAAAAGCATTTTCTATAAAATAGGCTGTTTGGTTGGCTTTGAAAATAGCATTTTTCGAAAATCATTTTCATTTGACCGTGTAAAAAAGCCTTTGACCCCGGAAATGGTTTTACATTTTCATTTTCACTTCAAACCATTTTCGGGACAACGCATAAAAGAGAGAGAGAGCGAGAGAAAGAAGAGAGAACTCAGCTCACTCTGAGCTCCAGATTGCACCAAATCGCCGGCGAACCCCGAGCTCCAGTCCAACGACCACAGATCGAGCTCCAATTCGACGATTGCAGCATCGCGCCGATCAAGCAAAGATCGACTCCAACGCTGCTCGATCTCTCCGCGCCGATCAAGCAAAGATCGAACCCAGTCACCTCAAGCGCCTTTGTCGTCGCCTTCCCCTTCGAACCCACACGCCTTCGAACCCACACCCAACCCACACGCCTTCGCCTTTTGACCAGATTTGATGATTTTTTTTCTTTCGGTTTTGTTTTTTTGTGATTGTGGATGAGAAATGATATTATATATTTGTTTGGAAGTTGAGAAAATGTGAGAAAATGTGAGCAACAAGTAGAAAATGTGTTTTCTATTGTATTTTCAAGAATACAACCAAACACCATGAAATATTTTTCAAAGCATTTTTTAAAATACAACTAAACAGCCTGAATACATTTTCCTTTCCCGAAAACACTTTGGTCTAAAGTCTTCAGTAAAAGATCTAAAATCTTCCTAACATCTAGGTTGATCATAGATTTCACCCAAATTAAAAGCAGAATTAACAATATCATTCAGTTTGGCATAAAATTCATCAAAGGATTCATCATCAGACATCCTAATGTTTTCAAACCTAGAAGTTAATTGCTGCAGTTTGTTTATTTAACTGCCTTTGTGCCTTCATGCACAGTTTGGAGGATTTTCCAAGCAGTATGAGCAACCTCAACATTAGAGATTCTCTTAAATTCCTCCATAGAAACAGCATTAAAGATAGCATTCATAGCTTTGCTATTGAAGCTTGCTGCTTCTTTTTCAGAAGTTTGCCACTCACTCACAGGAGTAGCGGGCTTCTCCCATCCGTATTCACGGAATTCCAAACCCTTTCATCAATGGATTTCAGGAATGCTTTCATCCTTACTTTCCAATAGCATAGTTGTCCATCAAAATGAGGAGGAACAAACAGAGAGTGCATGCTCCATGACAACAGGGGTCAAGGATCAGCTCAGAGATTAAAAATCTCAAGCAAAAAGAGCTACCAGCTCTGATACCACTTGAACGGTTTTAGACCCTTAAAACACACAGATTGCGTAGCCTAGATTAATTAGCCAAGTTGTTACTTAGTCAAATTAAGCAATTCTAGGTTAAAACAATCAAACAATCATATCAAGAATAATAATGCAGCGGAAAATAAATAACACAAGATATGATCACCCAGGAAACCACACGGTAAAAACCTGGGGAGGATTTGACCCACCGATCCTCAAGGCTAACCTGAATTCACTATGAAAGAATTGAAGTTCGTACAAAAGGACTACAAGCTCCCGCTCGACTTCCTAATGCTACCACCAGTAGAACTTCCTGACACGACCACGCGCAGGCTCCGAATCCACGGACTACTTCTTTCTTGAATCCTCAATCAGCTACAAGCTCCCCGCTTGCTTTTCTTTTAAGTTCCAATGGTTGCAACAATAATGATCTTCAAGATGTTGAATAATCTTCACCATGAAAACCTAAGTTTTGTGTAAAGGAAAGCTCCTCAAAGATCTCACAAGAGATTCACACAAAACGCAATGTATGAGCAACAATACAATATGGACAACCTTCAAAACGTGGCTAGGGTTTTATTTATATACCTAGGGTAAAAAAACATAAAACCCTAAACGTTTAATGAAGTAGGGCTGAGTTGGAAATTCTGCAGAAAATTCAACCTGTGCGATTTTCGATCGATCGAG
>NW_027070272.1:85360-104159 GCF_002906115.3 Quercus suber
TTAGAAGGGAGAGAGGCTGACGTGAAATAAGTGTGAAACCGTAGAACAAAAGGTGGGGAAGGGGAAGGAACTAAATGTGCGTGAGAAAGAGGTGGGGAAGGGGAAGGAACAAAATATGAAACGGTGAAACTGAAACAGAACGTGGGAGAGAGGAATGAAAGTTGTAACCGTGAAAATAGAGTTTCAGAAAGGGTTTTAGTTGAAAAGGCTTTGGGTTTAGGCTTTATGGTGAAATTAAATTTATAAGAAGTGGGCTTTAAGTGAAGATAGGGCTGTAAAATATTTTATATTTATTAGTATTTTAAAATTGTCAAAAACTATTTTAAAATCTATATAAAAGATTATGGAAATGACATGGCTGCTGATGTGGCTCAACGTGAGCGCAGCAACATTAAATTCTACGCTTCAGCTTTTAGTATTATATAGATTATTTATAAGAGTTAAGTGGTCAAGCATCTCATCTATCTAATCTTACACTTGGATTCAAGACGTGGAAAATATTAGTACCAGAGTTAACAAGGTTATTTAGAGCGGGAGTTTAACTCAACATGGTAGAAAGTGAATTTTTCCCATTATTCCACCTTTCTTTAATTAGTAGAGGGGGGGGGGGGGAGAGGGGGACAATAACTCTCTTACACATAAAAACCAAATAAATCGTATGTATAATAACTATGTTTTTCAATAAATTTAAGACCCACCCAATTTGCAATCTCGCACAATTTTACCACATGATGAAATGATATACTATAAGTGATCCATCACTTTTATAACATTTAAGATGAATGAACATGGATTTTCTATAATTTTTAATCCCCCACTTCAGCAAATTATAAAATTACTGGCTAAAAGAAATTCAATGGAACATAGTATTTCGTACATTTGAATTTTCTAAGTTCTAAAATTGAGTAGGGTTACATGTTTTGGAAAATATTGATGCACAAAGTTTCTTTTCGAATTCGTTTAGTGAAAAATGCTTTAAACTCTCACTGAAAATTAACATGACTGCATATTTTGAAAATCTAACAATTGGATTAAATATTTTTTATGTTCTTAATATGCATGTCAAATTTCGTTCAAAATTTAATATTATTTATTATGTGATACATAAACTTATTTTTTATGTATAATTTAAAACTACAAAAACATTATTTTAGATATATGCTTGATGACATAATTATCAATATTTGATTTTCTTAAAATTTTTTAAACGTAGAGTATATAATAAGAAAATTCAATTTAATGTTAAATTTATCATAATTCACTTTCAATAAAAAAAGAAAAAAGAAAAAAAAGGAAGTCTAAAAAAAACATTTGTCTAATATTGAATGAGGTTGATAGGGGAAGTTTCCTCCCTTTTGTTTTATTGTCAAAAGTCCCTTATTAAGGGTCAGTTTGTTTCGGGTGAAAACAGTTTCAGAAAAGCATTTTCTATAAAATAGGCTGTTTGGTTGGCTTTGAAAATAGCATTTTTCGAAAATCATTTTCATTTGACCGTGTAAAAAAGCCTTTGACCCCGGAAATGGTTTTACATTTTCATTTTCACTTCAAACCATTTTCGGGACAACGCATAAAAGAGAGAGAGAGCGAGAGAAAGAAGAGAGAACTCAGCTCACTCTGAGCTCCAGATTGCACCAAATCGCCGGCGAACCCCGAGCTCCAGTCCAACGACCACAGATCGAGCTCCAATTCGACGATTGCAGCATCGCGCCGATCAAGCAAAGATCGACTCCAACGCTGCTCGATCTCTCCGCGCCGATCAAGCAAAGATCGAACCCAGTCACCTCAAGCGCCTTTGTCGTCGCCTTCCCCTTCGAACCCACACGCCTTCGAACCCACACCCAACCCACACGCCTTCGCCTTTTGACCAGATTTGATGATTTTTTTTCTTTCGGTTTTGTTTTTTTGTGATTGTGGATGAGAAATGATATTATATATTTGTTTGGAAGTTGAGAAAATGTGAGAAAATGTGAGCAACAAGTAGAAAATGTGTTTTCTATTGTATTTTCAAGAATACAACCAAACACCATGAAATATTTTTCAAAGCATTTTTTAAAATACAACTAAACAGCCTGAATACATTTTCCTTTCCCGAAAATAGCATTTTCAGAAAATATTTATTTTCTGGAAAATATTTTACACGAACCAAACGGAGCCTAAGTGGAGGGGAAAAAAGAAAATAGGAAACAAAAGAAAAAAGAAAAGAAAAAGAAAGAAAAATATAATCTAATATACATATATATATATATATATATATATATATATATAACCGAAGCCGTAGAAGCTCCCACAATTTTCCACATCATCATTATTTTTAAAACATCAGCCTTACAAAACAAAAATTCTGATTTTAATAACTATTTCTCCCCGATACTCCTTCTTCTTCCTTATAAAAACCCGATCAACTCTTCTCCTCCCATCTTCCTCTATATCACGAGTGCAGCACAGTCCAAAACCAAACCAAAATAGTAAACATGAGCACCAAACCAAAGCACAAACCCAAACCAAAAGTTTCTCCCAAAAAATAAAACCAAAATAATCCTATCTCCCTCTTCGTCATCTTCCTCCTTATTCCATCCACCCAGAAACTCCATTAAAACTCCTCTAAAATTCCAACCACCCAGAAACACCCACTAACAGCAAAACCCATGGCCATCCATGGCTACCTACGACCCCATGGCTACCCACGCCCCCCCCCCCCCCGGCCCCATGCCGAGCTGAAGCCACCCACACCGGTCTGAAGTCACCCATGCTGATCGGAAGCCACCCACTCCGATCTGGAGCCACCCTCGCTGATTTGAAGCCCACCCACCCAAAGCCGATCTTGAGAAGAGAGAGCTTCACCGTGAGCCGTGAGAGGAAGAGAGTAGAGAGTGTAAGAGAAAGAGATGAGAAAAAAAGAAGAAAAAAAAGAGAGAGAAGGAGAGAACGCAGAACTGCCATTACATCATTTTATGACACCATCACATGCCTTTTTATTCATAAAAATGCCATTAGATCATTTTATAAAAATATTTCTTTTAAATAAATAATCAGATAATTATTTTAAAATATTTTAGCTTAACAATAACAACAAATAAATTCTGACATAAAAAAAAGTAGTAAACAAATGACTTTATTTCAATTTAGGAAAAAAAAAAAACATATTTCAGCCCAAAAATAGTAGACGTAATAACTATATTATTATTGTCTAAAGTCTAATTGAAATGCACAAAAAAAATTGCATAGGTGATAGCTTAAACTCTTCATTCATTTTTTTTTTTAAGTAATAACTTAAATTCTTCATTCATTATTGGATTTTTTTCATAATCAAATATTTTTCCTGTGTATCGCACGGGTTAGCGACTAGTACTATATATAAAAACAAAAGCCTTTAAGGAGGTGCTGCCACGTTAGGAAAAAAGTCCTCTTAAAATACTGCCACGTGTACAACTTTTAAATTAAAAGGCCCGCACGACACGTCGGTCAACTGAACTTTTACTTCTACAAAACCGTTTGAAAGCCTCTCATTATAAAAAAAAAAAAAAAAATAAACTCAATACCAAACGTTGGACAAAAGCATTCGCTGTTTCCATTCGTTAAACACAAACGGGCAAAAGAAAAACCCTTTCTTGACGATCTGCTTTGCAGTTTGCCCCATGTTTGTTTCTTCTCTCAACAAAGTCAAACTTGCCCACTAGATTTCTGCCCACATACGGAGAAATTATTGTTCAAAGAGAGCGACCGATTGGAATTTTTTGGTGGAAGAGGAAGAATAATCGTTAGACTGTTAACGCACCATGGATTAAGAGAGGGGCGCCACCACAAGTTCTACCATCACCGTAAGCCTCCACTTCACCCACTATCAGAATACCAGAATCGCTACTGGTAAAGTTTTGTTTTAAATTTAAAAGCTTAGTTTTTTGGTTTTTATTTGAGAATCAATTGGGTGTTAATTATTATTTAGATTGGTATTTTGGGTCAGATTTAGTTTTGATTAGGGATACGGAGATAGAAGAACCAAGCAGAGTTCGTAGGCGCTAGAGAAGAAATATCTATGGCTGGCTATTGTCTGTTCCCTCGCCAGACTTGGGCCACCGGAACCGCAAGCACACATGAATAAAAAACTATTGACCATCCACCACCCAGATCGTTGAAATCGGCACCGGTACAATTTTTCCCCATTTTTTAGATTTGGCCATTTGGGTATGAAATTTTACTTTTGATTGAGTTTTTTTTTGTTGTTGTTGTTGTTGTTGATATGTTTAGATTTGATTCATTTTTGTTTCGGGTTTCTAGGTTCTCTATCAAACTGTTTGCTTTCTCAATTTTAGATGTACGCTTTTGTTCTATTTTTTTCGAGTTTTGGGTGCTTCTGTTTCTGATCTTTACGAAACCATTGAGATTAAATAAATATGATTATAGTACCTAAATGATTCAAATCATTGGCTTCTTTCTCCTTCAGGTTTGTATCAGTTTATTTTATAGTTATTTTTAATGAGATTTTATGGTTTCTTTTGTTTGTATGAATCATAATAATTGTTCTTATATATAATAATTGTTAATTTATAATCATTGTGAAACTGAGGTGGGAGAGGGGACTTACTTTTAATGTGATATAGGTCAAAGCTTAAAACATAAAACCCTAAACGTTTAATGAAGTAGGGCTGAGTTGGAAATTCTGCAGAAAATTCAACCTGTGCGATTTTCGATCGATCGAGTCTATTCTTCGATCGATCGAGCCAGGCCGAGAGTCCCAAATACTTCTGCAGCCACTCGATTCCAACTTTACAATATTAAACCAACTTTGAGCAAGTCTAAAGAAGATACCATACAATGTTTTGATCATGGTTTGCCAACATTACAAATTAGAGTTCTAAATACATAAAATCCTAAGACCTTAGAACCTAACAACTACTTTCCATTTGTAACATGACTTAGCACCCGTTTGGAGTTTGGATAAGGTATGCAACTGATGACTGTTTTTCTTAAATGGCATTCTGTTTTGTTTTAGAGAGGTTCTGAGGGTCCCACGGTCTAGATTTTTGACAATTATGTGGAAATACGATATTGTTTTCTCTGTAAGATTCTAGAAATTATCATGTAGCTTTCTATTTCTGTTGTTGCACTTGATGTGATTAATCAGTGCTTACCTTTGGAATCATGATGAGTGTTGTTGCATTGTTATCCTTCATCTTTATATTTTGTGTGTGCACGCGTGTGTATATATATATATATATCAATTTATAGTAAATTCATTATTTAGTTTTTTTTTTGGTTGTAATTTCAACACTCTTTTTGCTATAACATACAACTATTTAGTCAATTAAATCATTTGGTTTCCTTACATGCTGTGTGTTGATTTCTCAGTTTATGTAGTTACTTCTTTTCATTTGTAACATGACTTAGTACCCATTTGGATTGCAATTATTCTCACGTCTGCGTCTTTGGCCTTTATTTTTATTTTTATTCTTATTTTTTTTCCAGGCATGTGAGGGAGTAATGCAGTACTGTGCGGCTATTGTTCACATGAACAGTAGTAGCATTTGTTGACTTTTTGTCCATGAACAGTGCATTTGTGCACTGTTCACGGACCCACAAATTTTACTTGTTATCAACTTTTTCATTAAAAATGGGTCTCACGGCACTATTCACACATTTAAAAATTATTTTGCTACAGTGTTTTCAGTTTTCAGTTTTCTACTGTATCCAAATAGACCCTTAATAATCAATCACAAGAGCAAGCCTATTCAGGTCCTTATTCATGTGATCAATGCTACTTTGTTGTTGCTTTCCTACTTCTTAATGTTGCATATTGAAAACAAATTTGGGAATGTTGAGTGAACTTCCATTATAAAAAAAAAGAAGGAAGAAAAATTAAACAAAAGGGAGATCTAGAGGGTTATTAAAGTGAGTACTAGGTGTTCGATGAAATCCTGAAAATAACTTGTGATAGAAAGGGTTATGTTTGGGTTATTCTAAAACAAATTTAGAGGAACTCGATTGAGTTTATTAAGCATGAAGAAACTATAGGAAGAAGCTAATAAGGTTAAGTCAGTGCCTATAGTTTTCAATTACTTTTTTTAATTGAAAAAAGTAAGCTCTTAATACAAGTATTGATGTTTGGATAATAATAGTAATAAAACTATAAGCATTTTGTAGTGAAAAGAATTGATTGAAGATAGGTCTGTCGACAATATTAAAATCAAAGAACTTGAAATAATAATGAAAAGAATTAATAGAACTAATAACTCTGGAAAGAAGCACCAAATTCCTATTTTGATGTTGTTGTTACTTATATATAACATCCATAGCCCATTGAATAATTTATGTTGTTAGAGAAACCAATTGAAGTTGATAAGAATGTATGATTTTCCTATCAATCTTGATGGGGGCACATTATAGAGTATCTCTACTGTTGTTGTTTCTCAATTGTGGTGTTCATGGCATTTAATCTAATCCAAAAGCAATATACATTATGTTCATGGCATTATAAGTTTTTCCCCCCTCAAACCATCAAGGTGCTTGAAGAATTACTTTGGCTTTGGAATTTTTTTTTTTTTCTATTATTAAAGCAAAGTTACACTCAGAATTATATATGATGATCATTGTACATTATTTTTGGCAAACCGATCATTTATGTAGCTTCCAGCACCTCATTTATGTTGACTATTCTTAGGAATTTTGTATTCTAAGAAAACTTAATTTTCCCTTTGTATATATTATTTAATTTGTAACTCTTGAAGCATATGGGAATTCTAAGTGTTTTTGTGCTCTCAACTGGCAAATAGCTTGAGAAATTTTTTGAAAACAACCAAATTCAGGACTGTGCAGGTGCTATTGGTGACCTTCAAAGTCTATTAACCGGTATAAGAAGTGTTGGCTCTCATAGGATTGATCCCAGAATTCTTTGTCAAGTCAGGTACTATGCAAATATGACATCAAACTGCTATGTGAATATCTTTTGGTCCTCTGCTAGTAGGTAGGGGCTCTGTTTTGGTCCTGTCTGCATCAAACCTTCGTTGTGTTTGTGTCTTGTCTCCTTTTTATCTAACTAATGTTTTGTTTTGTGCCTTATCAAAGTTACCAGTTTACACTGTATAGTACGGGATGTGGTGGACATGCAACCAGTTTGACCAATGTTAAAATAGAACTAAAATAGTTTTGAAGATTATCAAATATGGGTTCTGGTTCTAAAAATAAATGCTAAAATTTATTTCTTTCCTTTACCCTAATATGATAGCCAAAAAAAAAAAGGAAATTGCAATTTTGGTTCCTTAGAATAGTAGATTTGGTATTTGAAATTGTCAAGTAAGTTTTAGATTGTTGTGTTTCAAGCTTATATGTGGTTTTTAATTTTTTTTTTACTTAGGTTAGTTTGTTTCTGTGAATCTCCTTATTTTTGTGGGTTCTTACTTTGAGCAAATTAGTAAATGCTTTAAATATATTTACTTTTGCAAATTATTAGATAGATTAGTAATTGGCAGATAATTAAGCCAAAACCACATAGCTCCACACCCCAAAGTGTACTTACCCAACACATAGTTCAAGCATAATTTTTATATTTACATTTAAATTTATTTACCACTTCACTAGGATGAACTTTTCACTTTATATTATATTTACATTTGAATTTTAAAGGTACTTCTTTAGTCTATGCAAGGTAAGGAAAGGACTACACTTTTTCTTAGTATTATGCATCTTGGAAATGTTTATTTTGTTAGTGAAAAAATGGGCTTAGATGAGTAGTTGGGTAGTTTCAAGGTAAAGTTTAATATGACATATCAAGTCTTATGTCATTAAGGAATCATTAGTTTTTCACTGTTGCATAAACCAAAGATTTTGTCATCCACTATCATGCACATTAAATTAAGCAAGTTTTATTTAGATTGGGAGATGATGAGATATTCTTGAGGTTGGTTTGTACTTTTATAATTAAAATTGTCTTATCAAAGTTGCTGCTACATTTGATGTCTAAATCTCTTTGATTTTTTTTTTTCTTGTTTAAACTTAGGTTCATGGGTTCAATTTCTTTAGCTAATGAAGTATTAAGATGAAGAATGTGAAACGAACAACAATATTGCTTCTCCACCAATTTGCTTCCAAGGAAGGATGATCACACCATTCTCTTTAGTTGGATTTTTTTATCAATTGCTAGAAATATTTCTCTCCATCATAGCAAATGTTACAGTTTTAGTTGTTTAGAATAGGCTTAAAAGAAAATCTATTTGTAAGACAACACATATTTTTATGGATAGCATACTGACTGTTATATATATTTTAAATTTGAAATTCATAC
Source organism: Quercus suber (assembly GCF_002906115.3). Taxonomy (NCBI): domain Eukaryota; kingdom Viridiplantae; phylum Streptophyta; class Magnoliopsida; order Fagales; family Fagaceae; genus Quercus; species Quercus suber. Next base: position 93,636 of record NW_027070272.1, read on the forward strand.
CAAGTTTTATTTTTCAAAATTTATAAATTCAATTGCATTAGCTACATACTTATTTAATTAAATTTATTTAAGTAAGACTTTTGAAACAAAATGTTTCTCCAAATATTTACCTAAAATTATTTGAATATATTTGCTTTCTCAGATTCTAATTATTTTTATGTACAAAAATTTATTTGTGGACTTTTACAAAATTTTCATTTTTTTATTTTTATTTTGTTTAAAATAGATGCTGTTTTTTTTTTTTTTTTTTTTTGAGAACCCGAAAATACATGTACTTATGTATTTTACAAAATTTTCATTTTTTTATTTTTATTTTGTTTAAAATAGATGCTGTTTTTTTTTTTTTTTTTTTTTGAGAACCCGAAAATACATGTACTTATGTAATTCCTATGCATTTGCACAGGTTTAAAAGCTAGTACTATATATAATAGCAGAAGCTTTTAAAGAGGTGCTGCCAGGTTAGTAAAAATGACCCCTTAAAAAATAGCCACATATAGATTAAAAAGTGATAAATTATATTGGTTGGCAATCTACACACCATTTAAAAGCCTCTCAATATAAAAGGAAGCCTAACCGGTTAAAATACAATTAAAACTTAAAATGGCTTGCAGTACTCCCAAGAAAACACTTACGATACTGAGAATGGAGAAGGAGAGAGATCGAGAGATCAAAAATTGCACAATCTAAGAACTGAGACAAAGAGACGATGAGGACACGAAGAAAGAAGCAGAGAAAGGCAATGAAATGCAGAGAGGATGAGGCCTAGGACACGAAGAAAGAAACAGGGAAAGAGGCAGAATGGTGATCTCTGCATTGATTTTGCCACATTTACTGTTAAATCCAACCAAAATCCCGATCATTACAACATTTGAAAGCCCGATTTACACATAAAACCCAAAAACTACCCTCTCCCAATAAACCTTTTCTTCTTCTTTGCCTCTTCCTTCGCATTGAAGCCGTTTTACCTACCTCTCTCAATTCTCAAAACCCTTAAACCATAGCCTAACGCTGCTCTCTCACTGAAATTAGCACCGGTAATCTAAAAGTGCATGCAGGAATTTAGATATGGAGATAGAGAGAGAACTATAACTGGTAAATTTTTTTTCTTTCTTTCATAGATCTAGGAATGAAATATGAATTAGTTTTGAAAAATTTGGTTGGACTGATTTTTATTTAGGTATCTTCTGTTCGTTCTTTGCCCCAATTCGTCTCTGCAACAGTATATTTTGAAGGCTAGAATACTTTTTTCCTCTTCATATATTGTTTTTGTTTTCAGAAAATCTACCATGCTTTTTTTTTTTTTTTTCTCCATTGATTTGGTTATGAACTAAGAAATATGAGTTAGTTTTGGGTATTTTGGTTGGGTTGGATTTAAGTTTTTTGGGTTAGATTTGTGTTTTGGGTCTTTGGATTTTTGTCTCAAAGTCTGAATTTTTTTTCCTTTGATTTGAGTACATACTTTGTAAGGTTGAATTTAATCAACCATCTAATTGGCTTTATTTCGTGACCAATTTGCTTGTAATTTAGCACTTAGTAACCCTGTATTTAGGTGGAAAAATTGTAAGGGTAGTGTGTGAGAAGATGTGAAGAAAAGCTCAAGAGTGTGTAAGAAAAACAGAGTCTCGTGACTAGGACTCGCGGGTGGTTCGCAACTGGCAAGCCGCGAAAGGCAGTCACGTGAGAGGCACACTGGGAAGCTAAAGGGTCATGCCAGCTGTCACGCTACAGGACAAAAGTTCCAGTCTGGCCAGGCCGTTACGTCGCGACTTGATTTCGCGACTTGGCCAAGCCGCGAGATCAACTCGCAAACTTACCCTGTTTGGCAAAAACTGACGTTTTGCATTCCCTTCTCACCCTACTATATATACACCCTTATACCCATCATATTGGGAGAGCTTCCAGAGAGAATTTTGTGAGAGAAAACCCTAGAGAAATACAAGATTGATTCATCCCCAATCTTCATCTAAAGAGACTCTACAAATTCCTCTACTCTCTTCCTCTCTATTGTCATACCCTTGAGAGGTCATTTACCAAACCCTTGTCTCACCACACCCACGTCTGTGAGAAGGTCCATTTGGTGTTTTGGGAAGCAGTTTGGAAAGGAACCAATATACATTGGTTGATGCTATGGTCAAGTAGCGGAATCCAGGAAGCTAGAGAAGAAATAGGTTCGGCGTAACCTCGTTGGAGCAAGAAGCTTGGAGGGCTTAGGTACTTGGGTAGATTAGGCTTGGAGGGTCTTCTGCTGTTCATGTATCCCAACTACATTCTTTAGTGGATTATTCGATAACACATCGTGTGTTGTCCGTGTGTTTGCATCTTCTTTCCCTTTACCTTTGCCTTTTATTTACTGCTGTGGATGTGTTTATATTTGGCCTAGATTGTTCTATCAATTCAATTATAAGCTCGTTATCATATTCCGCACATTAATTGTTTGATAAAAAGCTTGAATTGGTATCTTTGTTATTTGGGGTGTAAACGTTCAAAGGTGTTTTATACCCTTTTTGAACTTTCATACTTTTTCCTCTTCAAATATTGTTTTTGTTTTCTGAAATTTGCCATACTTTTTTTCCCTTCGATTTGGTTATGAACTAAGAAATATGAGTTAGTTTTGGGTATTTTTGGTTGAGTTAATTTTGATTTAGGTGTTTGGGTTAGATTTGTTTTTTGGGTTTTTGGGTGTCTGTCCCAAAGCCGTAATTTTTTTCCTTTGATTTAAGTATAACTAAGATTTATGACTTAGTTTTAGGTTTTTTGGTTGGGTTTTAGTTTTTTTGGGTTAGATTTGTACTGTTCCTTCCCTGCAACAAAAAATATTCTACTCTTAATTTATGTTCTTTCATTCGTTTATGTCTTATTCTTTCTATTCCACTTACTACTGTTTAGATTCTAACATCTGAAGTAATTTTCGATTTTTTTTTTCTTTCGGTTTTCCCAACAATTGCAAAATGCTATTTCTCTGTGACTGATAAGGCCATTGGGTCTTTTGCAATAAGAGAATTAAAATCTCCATTTAGATGCTATCCTAATTTTCAATTTATTTAGATTTTAATTTCTTTGGTTTGTTAATATTAATATCCTTACTTCAATGAGTTTTGCTGGTTTGGTGTAGGGTTATCTTTTTGTCCACTTACTTCAATGGGATCTATCACAATGATGATGGTTAGCCTATCATTCAAATTAAGTGAATAATACAAAGTTAAATTTCTAAATCTACATTTTTTCTTTTTTCTTTTTTTATTTCTTCTAATGTTTCATTAATTGTGTTGAGAAACTTAAAACAGCCATATTCATGGTTGGAGAAATTGGAGGGAATGATTATAATTATGCATTGTTTCAAGGCAAAACAATTGAGGAAGTAAGATACATGGCTGTAGAAGTTATATTCCTTCTCAAAAAAATTATATTCCTTCTCAAAAAAAAAAAAAAAAAGAAAGGCTGTAGAAGTTGTCCAAGCAATAACTATGCATTGTACAGTAAGTTTTATTAGCAAAGAAACTAAAAAAAAAGAAAAAAAAAAAAAACACCTTTTTTCTTGCAAAATGACTTGCTATAATTATTGATCACCAATTTCCTATTATTGTTCCATAGGTTCATTGGTTCTCTACTCACACAACATTCTACACCAGCAATTCTTCTGCTCATGACAAGATATGGTGAGTCTCTCTCTTCTTCTAATAGAATGCAAAAAAAAAAAAAAAAAAAAAAGAAAAAAAAGAAAAAGGGGACATGATATGATATGGAGATTTAGTAATGGATTTTGCAATTTTTCAAGGTACAAGATATTATGATGCATCTGTGCAAAAAAATTGCAGTGGTACAATTTAATCTTTAAAAATTCATACGGTGTATCGTTTGCTTGGTAATGCTACAAGCCTACTACGTTTAAAAGGCTCTCATTATAAATATAAAAATTAACCGCATAAATTTATTTTAAAAAAAAAAGCCTTGCTTGCTGTACGGATAAAAAGGAAGAGAACAGAGTGGTAAAAATACAGACGAAGGGCTTGAGAAAGATATAGTCACAAAGAGAGACATGAGAGAAATACGATGTACACGGAGATAGAAATAGAGAGAGGCGATGCGGCCTAAGACACGGAGAAAGAAACAAGAAAGAGGTAGAATGAGACCACTAGAAAAAATCTATGGCCCATCAACACTGGTAAATTTTTTTAGATTTGGGTATGAAATGTTCCTTTCAATTGAGTTTTCCTGCTGGCTAGGTTTAGGTTTGATTTTTTTTTTGTTTCGGGCTTTTAAAACACAGAATGATTGAGAGGGATACAGAGATAGTGTTCGTGAATGTCGCTGCAACCAGCGTCAGTCCGGCTTCCTACCACCACCAGTTTCGATAGACTTTTCTTCTATGGCAAGGCTACTGACGGTGGTAAGAACTGGCGCCGACACATTCTTTCCCCTTTTGAGTTTTTTTGTTGGATAGGTTTAGATTTGATTCGTTTTTGTTTTGGGTTTTAGGGTTTTCTATCAAAATGTTTGTAGATATTTGCTTTTGTTTTTTTTTTTTTTTTTTTTTTTTTTTTTTTTTTTTTTTCCACTTTGCAGTTTGCCCCATGTTCTGTTTCTTCTCTACAACAAAGTGCAAACTCGCCCACTTAGATTTTTTCCGCCAAGTCAGTTTAAAGTCACAAGAGAACGATCATTACATCGTTTGAAGATTCTTTTAATAACCGTTTGGAATCAGCCGATACAGAAGGAGAGAGGATGATAGAGAGACGGTAAGTCTAAACAACTAGTTCTGTCATCACTGTTAGGGCATCCACCCATAAGTTCTATTTATAATTTTACAAATTGGGGTTTTTTTTGGGAAAATCATTTGGGCGTGCTTGCTCACTTCCAAGTGCAGGAGATCGTAGCAATATAATTCTCGGAGTACCGAGGTCGAACCACAAGGAGCAGGATAGATTCAAAGACAATATAATTAAACAAAAATTTGAGTGAAGAAGAAAAGTAATTTTGCTTGGTGATTGTTAACAAGAATTGTAAGGACTCAAATTGTATTGGACCCAAAAGAGGAATGGGATTCGAGCCCAATAAGCTCAAACAATAAAATTTTTAGAGAGTGGGTGTAAGAACTAGTTCCAGTGAGTGGAAAAAGACATCGTTCTTGCGCAGCAAAAAGGAACTTCAAAGTAAATAAAAGAAAACACTCTTTCTCTCTTCTCCTCGGATAGGTTTCTAGTGTATATCTCTCTGGATCCTTTTCCTCCTTTTTCTCTCCATTTCTTTGTACTTCGATTTCACGTTATATACTACCTTCTTCATCCTGCTTTCACCATACACGTGTAGGTTCCATTCTGAGAACTTCTTTTTGTCCCATCTAGAACTTCCTGGATCCTCCGCTCAGTGGCCATAAGGCTGCTTGGTTACTGTTCAGGTATCACCTCCACATTAATGCGGCCAGAGAGTTAGCTGGGAAGCATTTAATGTGGAGGTAGCAGCTTTTAGGAGATATTTGTTACCTTTCCCGGTTCCTTCTTTGTTCAATATTCATTAGTTAGTTTGCATGTAATAGTTAGTTTGCATGTATTTCTGCGAAGCTCCTTGACTATTAAAAGAGTTACATCCACCTCAGACGCTGGTTTGAGGAATAAACCTTATCCTCGGACAAGTGAGTGTCCTCGGACTGGGTCGTTGGGCCACAAGCCCACTTCCTATGAACTCTCTGTTAAGTTTTCGGGCAACTGGCCCCACAAGAATAATAATAAAGACTGATTTAAATCAATAATGTAAATACTAGGGCATCGGGGTGTTTCCCTATATCGATATGAAATTCTTCGTGATCTAAGAAAATATATATTTCATAATTGATTGTTCTTATACAATTAAAAACTTATGATTCGGTTGAACTGAGACAATTCAAGAATGCATGATAACCTCGATTAATAATGCGGTTAGAAAAGTTTTCAAAAAAACTCATTCACTTTAAAACCTGATTTCTACTTGAAACTATTAGAAATTCATCTAAACAATAAGAAAAACATGATTGAACTTATTGAAAGCATGGAAGAACTAATACATCAAAAGAAATCTAATTAAACAATCAAATATGTCGTTGATAAAATCCTAGAAAGAATCACATTGAATATTCATACCGTATAGAAGAAACATAACCCCTAGCCCTAGCAAAGAGTTTAGGCTGCCATTAGAGAAAGGAAAAAACAATGTTTTCTCTGCCCCCAAATTCGTTCTCCAGCCCCCCTTCAAAACCCTAATGTCTAAGTGTCCAAAGAAAAAAATAACTTTTACTATTTTAATTTCCGTCCAGGTTTACAGCAGTAACTTGTGAGTTAATTTCGGTCTTCAAAAGTTGAGAATTTCGCAAAACTCAAAACTAGAAAGCTGTAGATATTTAAGTCACGGTTCCAACCCATCTAACCTTGTGTCAATTGGATTTTTGAGGAGAGAGAGACGCCCAAAATACTGATCAGTGCTCAAATCAGATTTTTCCTTTTCGGATTCTGCCTCTTTGATTTCTTTCCTTATTTGAAGCTTCCAATCATGGTAGACGATCCAAGCACTCCAGCTGCACCTCCTTAGACATTTAAGCATGGTCCTTTAACTCTACTTTAATACAGTTTGGCCTCCATTCTCTCACAAATTCATGTAAACTCATCTTTCTCACATGATTTCCTGAAAGTAGAAAATTACACACAATGAATAGTATCTTATTCAAGAAATTATGTAAAGATAAATAATAGGGACTAATGCAAATCATGGCTTAATTATACAAATTAAGCATAGTAATAAAGAGATAACGCCCACATAAATATATAACAAGTATACATTTCAAGGCGTTATCACACCCCCCAACTTAAATCTTGCTAGTCCCTAGCAATCCACAAAGCACCCATGTCTACTAAAAGTGAAAAAAAAATTAAAACTAAAATACAAGCCACTTTCATAGGCTACATGACTGCACTTCCCATGTGCAACAAGTCTTTGAACCCCTAGGTCACCCTAATGGACGAGTTTACTCTCGTGAGGGTTTGCAGTGACTCTACCCACAAAAGTCAAAGGTTTCCTGAAAATTCTTGCAGCAAATGTTAGTATTCTTTATCATTACATCATACAAAAGAACTTTCAATTTTGAGTTGGGATACTATTCATCATATTAAAGAGCTTTCACTAGCTTCACTTTTGGAGTGTGTGTGTGCATAGCTCATCCAATCAAACCGGCTTTTCCAAACATGCATAGACCAAGAATAATATAGATTAGAGCCTCTACTCCAAAACCTCTCTTAAGTCATCAACACTCTGAAAGAACACACATAGAAGTAATGGTTTCTCTCTTCAAATCACATGTGAACAAAAAGGAAAGAAGAAGTTTTAAGAATATCATATGTGTATACAAAAATAGCCGCTAAAACAACGGAAAAGGATCTCTTGGAAAGGATATTGAATTCTTGGAAACATGAGGTTAATACCATTCTTATCCCTAGTTTTTATCCCAAACACATACCAGCCATGCACCTTTAGGATCAAGTAGGACTTTAAGCTCAGTGGTAGTATAATCTTATGGCAAGGCAAAGGCAAACCGCTCTCTTTGAAATATGAGGTATATGAATCAAATGCAGAAAATTCAAGCCAAACCCAACTTATAGCAGTAACAACCAACTCGAATCAAAATAACCTTCACTTAACCATATAACCCTTCTGAAATACATGAAAGATGTGTAAGACACCAATGATTTATTGATTGATTATGTATGTCTCCTCTTTCTTTTTCTTTTTCTTTTTCTCTCTCCTTTTTTTTTTTTTTTGATTTTTTTTGAAGAAAAGAGAGACAATGGTGGTATCTAAACACATCAATTGCTCAAAACTTGAACCCCCAAGAGAACACCCATAAACAAAAATGTTTTGTGGTATTGTGAAAATATTTCTCAGGGCTCAAATGATGGTGACATTGGCTAATGTCAAGGTAGGCTGAATATTTGTTTAGCTGGTGACAAAAGATTAATGGCCTTAGGCTCTCATCTCCTAAAATTCCACATAAACCAGCATGCCTAGGGACAAAAATAAGTAGGATCATGGTATATCTCCCCATAATATGTTCAGTAGTCAACCAAAAAATATAGAGATCTTTTACAAAAATTGAAGCATATGACAGAAATTTAAGAGTTCAAACAAAGATATACTCTCACAAAGAAAAGAAAGGCTCAAGAACTCTCCATATGGGTTGAGTTTCAGCTTATATCTAGCTTGTTCATGATCCATGCATATCCAACATCCAACCATCCGCTAACCTGGCTATTGTGCTCAAAAGTTTCCAATTGTGCTCTTCATGAAAGAGTCTTAATATAGCAAATAGTATAACCAACTCAGCATTATTCATTTCATCACATGATATAAAAATAAAGCTTATAACTCTTCTGCATTCAAATTCAAGGTTTTTTTTTTTTTTTTTTTAGATATGAAAAGTTGCAGTCTAAAAGAAAGAAAGAAAAATCATGCAAGGTGCAACAAAATGTGTAGACCTCTCCCCCCAACTAAAATATTGCATTGTCCTCAATGTATCAAAGCCAAAATAAATTCAAGTATAAAGGGAAGAAGTTACCTTAAGCATTTTTTTTTTTGAAATTTCTTTCACACCTGCAAATGTTAGCTCACAAAAGAAAAATAATAACAAAACAAAAAACAAAAACAAAAACAAAAAACAAAAACAAAAACAAAAACAAAAGGCAAAAAGAAAAAAAAAACAGAAAGAAAAGAAAATTAAAACAAATATGGTACAACTTCATAAGTCCCTTTCAGAGTTCACGTAGCATCCCAATAGGCAGGGATCTCCAGTGACATAGTCTCCTCCTCAGGTATAACTCCTCCTAAGAATGGTTTTAACCTTTGCCCATTTATTTTCAAAATCCTACCATCTCTAGGGTCCTCAACTACTACAGCTCTATGGTTAAACACTTCCCTTACAATGAAAGGGCCATCCCACCTAGGTTTTAACTTACCTAGGCCTAAATATGCATATTTAAGACCACCGGGCAAGGGCTTAAGCTCCAGTTGTGGTGCCTCTTCACTTGAATACACAAGCTTTTTTTCATTTTCTAGTAGCTCCTCAAAGCAAGGCTTCCATCCTTTATTAATTGCCATCATCTGTTGTTCTTCCAAAACCTGTGAAGAATCCAACAAAGAAAAATTTTCAGATACATGAATATCACATTCTAAATCATAAGAACTAAAAAAATTATTAAAAAGAGTTTCAAGAGGATTAGAAAAACAATTTTTATTAAACTCTTCTTGAACCACCGCTCCAATGAGGTTCACATAAGCACAGTCATCATCCTCATGTGGTTGTTTAGCCACATGAAATATGTTTAGCTTGAAAGTCATGGAACCAAAAGTAAGTTGCATCCTTCCATTATTGCAATTAATTAAAGCATTAGCTGTGGCAAGAAAAGGTCTACCCAAAATAATAGGGGTATGAACACTAGGATGTAAAACAGGTTGGTAATCTAGAACAATAAAATCAACAAGATAATAAAATTGTTCAATTTTCACCAACACATCCTCAACAATCCCTCTCGGTTCCCTTACAGAGTGATCAGCCAACTGTAAAGTTATTGAAGTAGGTTTCAACTCACCAAGTCCAAGTTTTTGATATACACTGAAAGGGATCAAATTAACACTTGCCCCAAGATCTAGCAATGCATGCTCCATGATGTAATCTCCAATAGTACAAGAGATCGTTGGACAACCTGGATCCTTATACTTTGGTGGGGTCTTATGTCGAATAATTGTACTTACCTGTTCTGTTAGGAATGCGGTCTTCTTCACATGATGCTTTCTCTTTATGGTACATAAGTCCTTAATTACCTTGGCATATGCAGGCACTTGCTTGATAACATGCAATAATGGCAAATTTATCTTGACTTGATGCAAATGCTCTAATCTCTCAGATGCGGTGTCCAATTTCCTAGGTAATTTTAAGGCTTGTGGAAATGGTGGAGGGATTGGGCATTGTTCAATTTCACCAAATCCAAGTGACTCAGTTTCATCCTTCTCTTTTTCAACTAGGGTCTCCTTAGATTTCTTAGTTACTAAAGGAGAACTTTTATCAATCTCTTTACCACTCCTCAAAATGGTCACATCTTTTACTTCCTCATGTTTATCCTTAGAGCCAATTTTTAGATTTTGATTGATGGGATTGGGTTGAGTTTGGGAAGGAAGCTTCCCTCTCTCTATCCCACTCAATGAATTTGTAAGCCTAGTTATATGACTCTTGGTCTCTCTTACCTCTTCATCTAGCCTAGTGAGCATGGATTCAAACTTTTGATTTTGTTCACTTTGCCTTTGGATGAAAGTACTAAGTGCATCCTCCAAGGAAGTTCTAGATGATGATGATGCATGTGGTGAATTAAAATTCCTTGGAGCAGGAGGATTCAACACATTGTCACTCTTATAACTCAAATACGGATGGTTTCGCATATTTGGGTTATAATTGTTAGAATATGAAGAATTATTTGGCCAATATGAATTAAATGCATGTACTTGTTCTTCTGG
>NW_027070272.1:105574-167451 GCF_002906115.3 Quercus suber
AAAAACCCCACCGGGTGATTTTCAGGTCACCACTCCCGAAACTCCACTATTATCAAATCAAGCGGTTACAAGTAAAGGAATCCCAAGTACCTTACCAACCTACAGTTGAACCCTTACCCCAATACCCAATTGGACTTGATCTGTAGTGATAGTCTCCACCTTTGATGCACGGCTCCCAAGTACGTGACTAACCAATGCACAGATCCAAGTACGCGACTTCAGAACACCAACTGAGGAAGAATGGTTGGCTGCAAAGTTCTTCAGTTCATCCTTTATGATGAATAGCAGGAAGATGCTTGGTTACAAAACCCTATGGTGCAAATACACAGCAACTTCTTGATGGAAGATGAACTAGGTTAAGAACTTCGTCTGTTGATCACAATTTGCTTAAACAGAGATTGCTCAATGATCATGCAACTTGTGTCACTCAAAACGGCACTTAAAATAATCATTTTATATGTTTAGGGTTAGAAGAAAAGAAGGCCCAAAAACATATTCACTGATCCCAAGAAAATCAGATTGGAAATCTGACTTTTTAAATCTCGACAGATAGCAGGTGTCGAGGTAGCTGTCGAGAGGTGTCGAGCTTTAAAAATTCTGCACTTCAACTTGCTTTCTCTTGGACAGACTTGATGACTTCAACACTTGACCTTGAAACATTGTTTCTTGAAGTATTAAAAACACCTAGAACTAACCAATTACAAGCAGAGTGCGTTTTATCAAAGGATTAGCCAATTTACATAACTAAGTGACATATGTTCTTAAACAAGTTAAAACATATATGTCCTAACAGAACTTATTGAAAGCATGGAAGAACTAATACATCAAAAGAAATCTAATTGAACAATCAAATATGTTGTTGATAAAATCCTAGGAAGAATCACATTGAATATTCATACCGTATAGAAGAAACATAACCCCTAGCCCTAGCAAAGAGTTTAGGCTGCCATTAGAGAAAGGAAAAAACAATGTTTTCTCTGCCCCCAAATTCGTTCTTCAGCCTCCCTTCAAAACCCTAATGTCTAAGTGTCCAAAGAAAAAAATAACTTTTACTATTTTAATTTCCGTCCAGGTTTACAGCAGTAACTTGTGAGTTAATTTCGGTCTGCAAAAGTTGAGAATTTCGCAAAACTCAAAACTGGAAAGTTGTAGATATTTAAGTCATGGTTCCAACCCATCTGGCCTTGTGTCAATTGGATTTCTGAGGAGAGAGATACGCCCAAAATACTGATCAGTGCTCAAATCAGATTTTTCCTTTTCAGATTCTGCCTCTTTGATTTCTTTCCTTATTTGAAGCTTCCAATCATGGTAGACGATCCAAGCACTCCAGCTGCATCTCCTTAGACATTTAAGCACGGTATTTTAACTCCACTTTAATTCAGTTTGGCCTCCATTCTCTCACAAATTCCTGTAAACTCATATTTCTCACATGATTTCCTGAAAGTAGAAAATTACACACAATGAATAGCATCTTATTCAAGAAGTTATGTAAAGGTAAATAATAGGGACTAATGCAAATCATGGCTTAATTATACAAATTAAGCATAGTAATAAGGAGATAACGCCCAGATAAATATATAACAAGTATACATTTCAAGGCGTTATTTACTATTCGGGTATTTTGGTTTGATCGGTTATGATTTAGGTTTTTCGGTTGGGAGTAGTTTTGTTTAAGATATGTAAATAGACGGGTTAGATTTGGTTTTGATTAAGAGATTTGGTTGGAAAAAAAGTCTTTTACCAAGAACTCTTGATATCAGATCATTCTAGAAGATCAAATGCTAAATGAATTGTTATTAGGAATTTTTAGTTCCTGGGTTTTTTATCAAATTCTAACTGAATTGTTATTAGGAATTTTCAGTTTCTGGGTTTTGTTCCTTTGCTTTCATGAATTTCAGTTTCATATTTTGTTTTGTTTTGTGACTTGCTATTAGGGTCATTAAAGAAGAAGAAGTGTTTTTATATAAGAAGAGAAAGGCAGTGGAGCATACACAAGTAGCATGGCAAGCGTTGGAGATTTGTTGCCCATCCAAAGAGATTCACTGTAAGTCATTATTTTAGGTATAGTCTAAAATTTTAATCCACTCTCTGTTTTGTTTCCCATAAGCATAAAAGTTCAGAAAAAGAAAAGTTAAAGTTTCTTTTCATTTTTTCTTTTCCAACGTACCAACACTGGAATGAATATGGTTGCTTAGAGTTTAAAGTATTTGTTTTGATTTTTAATTTTTTTGGGTATAGCTGAATTTGATTTTGATTTTGCCTTTTTATTTTATTTTTCGGGTGGAAATTGTAATTGGACTAATGTTGATGAGTTTGCATACATAATTGTGGATGATAACAAACATTATGGCATGACATGGGTTGTTTATTGCACCATTTCATTGTTGTAAAAGAAAAATCTATTTCACTGATCAATATATAGAGTAAGAGTCTGTAATGCAATGAGAGAGAAATTTGATGGCCCTGTCACTGCCTTCTCGGTCTTCTGCCACTGTCATACTTTCAGAACCATTACCGGTAATTTTGTCCTATCTATTTATTTTAAGTTAGGTGACAAATATGATATAGGAATTAATTTTGTTAGAGTTGCTTCTGTTTTTCATATTTGTGTCAAATTTAGTTTTGTTTTGGGTGAAATGACTTTTCAATATGTAACATTGGGCTTGATCTACAACAAAAAACTCCTTTTAGCCTATTTTTCCCCGAAACCAAACACCCAAAAACCTTGAACCAAAGAGAGCCATAATAGGAACAACTGGTCATGAGCCACAACCACAACCCATCCAAGCATCTACAATGTCAACAATAACAAGAATACAAGGTATGATAATAAATGATTTTGTTCTTTTGATTAAATCTATAGAGCCCAAAAGTTTAATGTTTTCACCTTACATTACACTTTGCATTAATGAGCATCCCGCTTAATCCTAGATTTACAAGTTGAATGATGTCACTTCTGATTAGATGGGGAGTTCATATGCTTATAGGTGGGCTTGGCAGGAAGCCAAGAAGGTGAGCAGCTAGGTGGATTAAAATTGTTTCTTTTTGAAACATTGTTCAATGCTGCAGACAGTGAGGAATGCATACTTTAATGCTGCTATAGTCAAAAGATCTAAAAAAAAAAAACCCATAATTCTTCTTTAGTTGAATTATTTTTAATTAGCCTTCTCTTATTATGATTTCCTGGGTATGTCATGTTTCTGAATTTTTAAAGCCATATCAAATGTTGTATACATAGAATTGATGTTTGAAGTGTAGTTCTTGGAAATGGTTGTTGATCTTTTAGTTCTTTTAATAGTGATGATCTATGTGTTTGGTTTGATTAAACAGGAATGGCCAAAGAAAAAAAACCCACTTAAAGAACTGCCAGGTGTAGAGTTTAATTGTGAAAAGTCATACCATACGACACAATCATGCGTCCAAAAAAACAATGCAATTAGTAATTCTTAAAGAAATGGTTTAAAACACATTGCTTAACCCATCGCTTTACTTAGTGTTTATAACAAAAACTAACTGCCTATTTAAAACACTTTTTCAGTTCCTATTTTACAAAAACAGCAATTGATAGAGATCATAAGGCAGAGAGAGAAACATTTGAGGACTGCCATTACCGCCGTTCTAGCCTTCCACAATCGTCCTGTCTTTCGCTGACTTGCTATCAGTAAGTTTTGATTTTGTTAAACATTTTTAACTTTCTGAGAAAGAAATTGGCGTTAAGTATTATTTAGGCCTAAGATTGTTTTTGCTATACGTATTTGGCTGAGATTAAGGTATTTTGATTGTTTTGGTTTGATTGTTTTTGCTTAAACCTTATGACTAACAACCTTTCGCTCTTTACATATAAAGAAACCGAAACATTTAGAATCAACATTAAGGAAAAGTCGATAACTATAAGTCACGCACAAAGAAAAGAGATGGACAACGAGAAAGAGGAAGCATAGTATTCCCACCCATCGGCAGGTAAAGCTTTTAAATAAAAATAACAAATTCGGCTTTAAAGTCTAGAGTTTGGGTTAGAATCCATTTGAACTAAAGTCTTTTGGTTAGAATCAAAAAGTTGCTTTAAGAGATTTATTTTATTTTGGGTATTTGTGTTAGATTTAATTTTGTTTAGGCTATTTGTTTTTGTAAAACATCAATTGACCTAAATTTAAACTTCACTTTTAAGATAATGTGGTGTTGAAGAACTCGCATGGCTAACATGTTTTATTCTTTACAAATTCTCATCACAGTTTAAAAAAAAATCATGTGGGATGCATGTTTTGTTCATTAAGAATGATACTGCAGTCCCATGGTTTTTCCTATCTTTGCTAGGGACTGACAAGGATATTTTAATTAGTTCATGCATGTGATTTGTATAGTGTATGTTAGGTACAAAAAGGAATAGCTCATGAGATTAATGTTCGTAGTTTACCTAACTTTTTTTTTACTTCTTTTATCTTTATGTTTATTGCCTAAATGGTTTCCTTCTTTTGTTGCTGCCAAGCCCACATGAAGAAACCATGTTTGAATGAAACATCTATAGCTGATGAATTTTTACCCCGTCAATCCTGTTTTGAATGTACCTATTATATGATTTATATTATTATCATATAAAATATGAGTAGGGTGAGGGGTTAAATTGTGCTGCTGCTTCTTTGCTGATTGCTTACTATAAGTTTATACCACATGCGTGTTTGAGTCTAGAAAAAACCCTTATCCTTTGTTCAGTGTTTTAGGACTATGCATGATTTGTTGTTTTGTTTGAATTTTTTATTAGAGGGAAGAGACAAATTTTTTATTAGTTATGTACACAATGCAAGTTAATCTAATTTTTTTGTTTGACTTGATTTCATGTGTTATTATCCAGATCCTCAGACCCACCTTATTAACCAACATTATTGACAAAGTTATATTTTAATGAAAGTTGTTTGTTATGTTCTATAATTTCACAGCTCTAACACAAGAGTTCCTTTCCTCCCCCTACTTGGATCAAGCTGCATTGGTTTTTGGTGGACTTAGGAAGAATTTTGCAGGGGTGGGTCATTTGAATTAAGCATATAACACAAAGTTAAATTTATCATCTATGTTTTTTTTTTTTTTTGTGTGTTTCTTTTAATGTTTGATAAATTGTGCTGAAAAGCTAAAACAACCATGCTAATGGTTGGAGAAATTGGAGGGAATGATTATAACTATGCATTGTTTCAAGGCAAAACAATTGAGGAGGTTAGACACATGGTTCTAGAAATTGTCCAAGCAATAAAGGATGTTGTTACAGTAAGTTTTTTTTTTAGTCAGCAAAATAAAAAAAATAAAAAATTTCCAAAATGACTTTCTATGATTATTGATTCCTAATTCTCTATTATTGTCCCACAGGGTCATTAGTTATGGTGCTACCCGAGTGGTTGTCCCTAGAATCTTCCCAATAGGCTGTTTACCAATATATCTTGCAGTATTCTAGACCAACTTTGCTACTTATGACAAATTTTTATTGCCTGAAGGGATTGATTAATTTCTCAATAAATCAATTTGAAGTTTAATGTCTCAATGTATTTTGTAAATAACATACTCTTACAAGCAAGACAAACAAATGGACGTACTACGTTACCCTATGAATTTTAATATATTTCATTATATTGTTAAGTTTTTTTTTTTTTTATTTTATTTTATTTTATTTAAGAAGAGTAAACTAAATGTATTGTTAGGTTATTGTATGTCATCTTATTTGTGCATATTACCATGAATTTTTCTGGAAAATTACATTGTAAATAAAGCTAGATTGTTTCTTCAATTAGAAGTAAAAATAAATTGATTGCTGGGAAATTCCATTGTAAATAAAGCTGGATTGTTTCTTCAAGATTGCTGGCTTTTGTAAGTTGGGTCCATCATATTAACAAATTTGATATATTTATTTATTTATTCCATTAATCCTTCTTTTGCTGCTACGGTTTACCTCCACTTTTGGATGATTCTGAATCACATTATGTGACTTAGATTGGTTTGAAAATGTTGCTGATAAAAGGGGTTGTTATGTTACTAGGGATAAAGTCTAAAATTTCATTGATACTATTCCCCCTCCCCCCCTGGTATTGAGTCCATTTTTTAAGGTTTTTGCTACTGGAATAAGCATTAAGTTATGTTTTTATATTAAGGTATATTTTTATAGTTTTTGGGTATCATTTTGTTATTTAGCATTGACATATTTTTTTGTTAAGATAGAAGTAGGATTAAAATATGATTGTGTACAAAATTTTTTGTATGTACCTTTGGCCTGTCTGATTGGGAGCTTTTTATTCTGGTTTTTCATGGGTTTTAAAGGTGGTTTGTTCTGGTAATAAACACATTGTTACTTGGCTTATAGTATGCATCTTAGAGTTTGATAGGCTTCGTATTTTGGATGATGTATGCCACATTGTTGGGCTCTTCTGCTTTAATGAAAATTTGGAATTTTTTTTGGGGAGAATACTAAAAAAAAAAAAACAAGTATCTACAATATTTCATTATGTAGAACTAATGCTTGAGGTGGTAGATAATTTGCAATTGGTTCATTGTGATAACTTTTTTTTTCTCCCTCCCATCTTTCTCTTATCAATTTTTTTTTTCCTTCCTTAGGTCAAAGCTAATTGATTGTGTTATGTGGAATCTACAACTGTATAGGAACCTTGCGCTTCTATAGTTTTAGAGTTAAGATGAGGACAGGTTCCATATGCTTTTCCATCTTGCAAGTTCCTAGATGCAGAATCCCCACATTAGCTACTTTTTGGAGGGAAAGCTTCCACAGTTTAAGTAGGACTGGCAAAACCAGTTCTAGCTTTAGTGTAAATAAGACAGAGATTAGTCAATTCCACAATACTAAATACTGTGAATCATAAGATTCACTTCCTATAGATTATAGAAATAAAACAAAAAATATATATGACTACACAATAGAGAAATATAAGAGAAAAATCGATTACCTTCAAAAGAATAATCTACGGTATGATTGTTTTTATTGTGTATGTCTTAGTGTTTTGGATTTGAGTACTTATAGATGATTTACTTTTATTTATTTATTTTATGAATAGATGATTACATAATAATGGGTTGTTAACAGATTTTCTCTGTATCATTGCAGCTTTTTAGGGATTGTGAGGTTTTTCTTTTTCTTTTTTTTTTGTTTTGCAATTGAAATTTAGGGCCAAGATTAAGATTTGATGTCGTTTTTATGGGTTATGACTTATGAATTGGTTTGATTTTAGAATTTGAGATTCCAATGTACTATTAATTATGCATTATTATTTGACTAATATTTTTCTGACTTTCTGTTTCATAAACCTATAGCCATTTTTCTCTTTTAAACTTTTTGGTTGTAAAATTTTCTCTAATCTCATGGTTTAATTCATTGCGGTTCCTAGGAATGATAGATTTGGTATTTGAAATTGTCTTGCAAGTCTTAGTTCGATGTGATTCATTGTGGTTCTTAGGAATAGCAGATTTGCTATTTGAAATCGTCATGTAAGTTTTAATTGTTTAAAGCCAGATTCTTTTTTTTTAGTCGCTCATAATAGGGAAGTACACACATGAAGTGATTTGAAGAAACTACTTTTTAAAATTTTTAGTGGATATTGGACACTATATGCTTAAATATACTATGTTTTTTAAGTTTGAATATATGTAGTAGAAGTATGATAACTAAGTTTATGTTGAGTGCAAATTTCATTAATCTGTAAAATGATCTCGCGCATAGCGCGGGTTAAACACTAGTACTATATATAATAGCAGAGGCCTTTCAGGAGGTGCCGCCACGTTAGGGAAAAAGGCACCTTAAAAAACTGACACGTATAGAGTTTAAACTTAAAAAACCTGCACGGTGCGTTCGGAAAAAACGAAAAAAAACAATGATTCACCTCTAACTACCCACTTTTTCAAATATACTTTTCAATAGATTCTCTATTCCATTCTCTATCTCATTTAAATATTATTTCTTTATTCATTCTTTATTCATTATTTATTCTTTTTTTTAACAACTACACATCTTTCAATATTTTTTTATTTAATACCTTATTATTATAATAGAAAAAAAAACATTTGAAGGATGAATAGTAAAAGCTACAGTGTTCTCTACTTATAGAGAAGCACTGTAGCCACTCTACTCTAAAAAATAGAGATAGAGAAGCTGTTGGAGTGGGTTTTAGGGAGTTGATGCTCTAAAAATGGCTTTAAAGAAGCCATTGGAGATGCTCTAAAACACAAAAAAAAAAAAAAAAAAAAAAAAAAAAAAAAAAAAAAAAAGGAAAGAAGATTGCTTCACGAAGAAAGGAGAGAGAGAAAAGAGAGACAGAGAAATAGAGAGGCAGAGAGAGTTTCTCTGTTCCCTCGCCAGACTTAGAGCATCGGTGTAAGCAGAAAGAAAAATCTATGGGCATCAACACTGTTAGGCTATATATCTGCCACCATCAGATCGTCAGAACCGGCTCCGGTACGCTTTTCTCTATTTTTTTAGATTTGGGTATGAAATATTACTTTTTATTGAGTTTTTTTTTGTTGGAAAGGTTTAGATTTGATTTTGGTTTTGATTCCTTTTTGTTTCAGGCTTTTGGGTTCTCCATGAAAATGTTTGTTTTCTCAATTTTTCAATTTATTTTGATATCACTAAGCCTTTCCTTGTTTTCTAATATCTGCGTTCATAGTTTTTTTTTTTTTTGGAAAACCGGTTTTGATTTGGAAAACACCTTTTGATCTGTTTGGCAGCATTAAAACACCTTTTGATAGCCTTCAGTATAAAAAGAAACAAATCGCTTAAATTAGTAAATTACAATCAAAAAGAAAGAGAACAGAGTTTGTTGGAACCGTAAACCAATAGCTTAAAAGAGAATTTTCTAGAACCATCACTATCGGCTTCCCACCGCTAAAAACAAAACCCTTTGGCCTGTTTTTCTCAAAAGTTTCATCGGGGTACGTATCAGATCGTTGGTAAGATCACCTTGAATCCTTAGTCTTCACTACTCTCTTCCTATTTTGTTGTTGTTCTCCTAATCTACTTGCTTATGAATAACTTGTGGTTTTTGTTTCCAAAATAACTTTGAGGCTCAAATGTTTGTAGGAAATTGAGAAAACAAACAAGGACACTGGGAAATTACCAAATTTTTGATTTAGGGGTTGTTATTAATTTAGGGATTTGGGGGTTTCTAATTAGGGTTTGTTGCAATTATAGATTTCAATTCCTAATATGATTTCCTCTCTGTTTCTTTTTTCCAGGGAAACACCATAGAAGATCAAATTCTACCTAGGCTTTGTCTCTCGGCGTTCTGAGGAATGTAGATATTATTTTAGGGGGAACCAACATATTTATAGATTTGATCTTTTATTTGTGACTTAGGTGCTGATCTAGGTCTAAGTACTCAAATTTGAGGTTTTGCATTCCTTTAACCAATTAACTGAAAGTTACTGCTTCAATTTGGTTTAAACATACTGTGATGTGAATTGTTCATTGTCTTGGGAAACATAACTGATACTTTTGGAATTCCAGACTGCAATTGGGGGAGGTGCTGGAGATATTGGAAAGAAAATATATCGTGGTGGTGGTGATGTCGATGACGATGAAATGATTACTTTGATGACTTTGATGATGGCGATGAAGGGGATGGCGGAGGCCTATTTAGGAGACAGAAATTTCTTGAGGAGGTTATAATTCTTAAATATGCTCTTTAGTAGATTAAACGTTTTTTTTTTTTTTTTTGTGCTTTTTTTTTTTAAAGATGTCTGTGAGTGTTGTTAATATTAGTATGTTCTGATGCAGTAATAATTTTGTGCCTTTTATCAGCTTTTTGGTCATAAATTCATAGATGCAGTGTTAAATGAATGGCAGAGGACAATGATGGATTTGCCTGCTGGATTCCAAAAAGCTTATGATATGGTATGGTATTTCTCTAACTATGTGCTTTTGGCAAAGAATTATCTCGCCATATACCAACTCAAATTTTGATGCAAGTCCTTAGGCATTAGTGGAGGTCTTCCAAAAGAGGCCCTTTATTTGAAGCAATGCAACTATTGTGTCACAATCATTCTAATCTTTTGTTTCATAGTGCTTACTAAGATTTCATGAAATTTCATACATGGTATCATATTATCATGCAATATATAATATAAGTTGCATCCTGCACGTGATTGCATCAGGTGATTTCCCTATCTAGGCTGCATTATAAGTATATTAAAATGTACTTATCCAAGGGAGGCAAGTTAACTCTTTAAAATATAATTATCCAAGGGAGGCGAGTTAACTCTCTTTATGAGCACTCTTTCCAGTTTGCCTACTTATTTTCTTTCATTCTATTCCGGTGGAGGTGGTCAATTGAGAAGCTACAGAGAGATTTTCTTTGGAGTAGCATTGATAAGATGTACTTTTATACATTGCTAAAAGTATAATCAAACTTAGCTAATCAGAGTTGTTAGATTGCTGAATAAATTGTCAATCTTTGATGTTTATCAATGTCACCTCCAAGGTTTGTTACTTTCCTCTACCTTTTTATGTTTATTTTGTTAATCTCTACTCATTCACTAGGGTTTTTCTCTCATCATCAATGCAGAATTTCATAGTAAATTTCTTATCTTTGGTTATATTAGTCCTACCTTTTATTGCTTTGTTCTTTTTTATTTTTAAATCATTTCTTTGTTTCTTTTGTTATAATTTTATATAGTGCTGAGGTTAAGGTGTATGTGACCATATCTGCATTACAGCTAATTTCACATCATGTTTTCCTGGCTTACAGAGGGCTGAGACCTTGGGAATTGTTGAATTCCCAATACTAGGCCGCATCAGTAAACTTGCCATTTCCTGGGATTCTTTGATTTGGTTTTGATTATGGGTATGTTGTTTTGGTTTGCTATATGGTTTTTTTTTTTTTTGTTGTATTTATTTTGCATTTGTTTTCCCTCTCTATATTTATTATATGGGCATTGTAAACTTTAGTTAGTTTTGTACATTAAGAAACAATAAACAAGGTCAACGGGCAATATAGTCTTTGGGTTTTTATGTGATCAACTGCAAAATGTTATGTTGGGGCTGCTGCTATTTTGGATTTTGTGGAGATTTTACTTTTGTTTTGAAGGTTTTGGTTGGTTAGTATGGTTGTTCAAGATTGTTGAACTGGTGTCTATAGGGAATTTCAACCCGATTCCCAACTTGTGAGAAACAAAAAAAATAGAGAAAACACACGCCAAAGAAAAACAATCACACGCACAAGACAGTATTTACGTGGTTCGGTAATTTGCCTACGTCCACGGAGTTGCAGGGATTTCACTATTATCAAGAAAAAAAAATACAAAGTGCGGCTACAGTGTTTCTCTCTCTCTCTCTTTGAAACACAACAACAAGACTAAACCCTAATCACAAAAGAGGCTTTTATACCCTGCGCACAGGATTACAATGGGCTACAAAACGGGCCAAAAATAAACTAGGCACCACAAAGCCCAACAAATCTCTCACTTGGAGACTAGTTCAATCACCAACATCAGCCGCTATCCTCCAAAAGCAATCCCTCATCCCTGCAACTCATCCTCTTGTCCTTAAGCTAGAAGACCAACTGAAGCTGCACACAGCTTCAGCTTCTCAATAGTGACACCTTTAATCAACATATCTGCCGGGTTCTTAGATCCACAAATTTTCTCAAGTATTACCAGTTTATCTTCAGCAAGGTAACGAATAAAGTGGTATTTTGTCTGTATGTGTTTCGACTTTGAATGAAAAGTCGAATTTTTGGCAAGAAATATTGCACTCTGACTGTCACTGTGCAGAATGTCCATCTTCTGTTTCTTACCTAATTCATCTAATAAACCATATAGCCAAATCATCTCCTTTCCAGCTTTAGTTGCTGCAACATACTCAGCTTCTGTAGTAGACAAAGTAATAATCTTTTGTAGATTTGAAGCCTATGATATAGCTGTACCATCCAGAGTAAAAACAAACCCAGTAGTACTCTTTCTACTATCAATGTCACCAGCAAAATCAACATCTACATAACCCTACAGTTTCAAACTTGCACCTATGAAGCAAAGACATATATCTGATGAACCGTTCAGATATCTCAGAATCCACTTGACTGCCTTCCAATGCTGCTTTCTAGGCTTACTCATAAATCTGCTCACAACTCCCACTGCATGTGTAATGTCTAGCCTTGTACACACCATAGCATACATCAAGCTACCAATAGTTGAGGCATAGGACACCTTGCTCATATGGTCCCTTTCTTCTTCTGTCTTTGGTGACTGTTCTTTGCTCAGTTTGAAATAACTACCCAAAGGTGTGCTCACTGGTTTAGCTTCATTCATGTTGAACCTGCTGAGAACCTTTTTCACATACTCTGACTGTGAAAGCTTCAATGTACCATTAGCCTTGTCTCTAATGATTCTCATACCAAGGATTTGCTTTGCAGCTCCCAAATCCTTCATTGCAAACTGTTTTGACAATTGCTTCTTCAGATTATTAATCTCCTCAATGCTAGACCCTGCAATGAGCATATCATCCACATACAACAGTAAAATGATATAAGAATTGTCAAAGAATTTGACATAGCAACAATGATCAGCTTCACATCTCTTGAACCCAACTTTATGCATAAAACTGTCAAATTTCTTGTACCACTGTCTTGGAGCTTGTTTTAGGCCATACAAGCTCATTCTCAGTTTGCAGACTAGATTCTCTTGTCCCTGAACAATGAACCCTTCTGGCTGAATCATGTAAAGGTCTTCCTCCAAATCACCATGAAGGAATGCCGTCTTCACATCTAACTGCTCAAGATGTAAATTTTCTGCGGCCACCATTCCCAGCACCAGTCTAATTGTTGATATCTTCACAACTGGAGAAAATATCTCTGTGTAGTCAATGCCCTCCTTCTGCTGGAACCCTTTAACAACTAATCTGGCCTTGTAACGTTTGTTACCATCATGCTCATTCTTTATTCTGTATACCCACTTGTTGTGCAAAGCCGTCTTTTCTACTGGCAATTCAGTCAGTTCCATGTCTGATTCCCCAACAAGGAATCTATCTCATCCTTCATGGCTAACTCCTACTTGCTTGAATTTTCATCTTGCAAGACTTCTTTATAACACTCTGGCTCACCACCATCAGTCAATAGGAGAAAATTTAGAGCAGGTGAATAACGCTGTGGAGGTCTAATATTTCTGGAAGATCTGCGGACTTTAGCTACAAGTGTACTCTGATCTACCTGTGAATTTGCATTCTCCTTATCTTCTTCACCCCTTTTCTGGACAGTACTTTCAGTCAATTCCTCTAAGTTGACAAACTCAAATTTCTTTTGATCTATCTTTGTAACATCTGACACTACAATTGACCTGTCCTTGTACATAATCTGTTCATTAAATATCACATTTCTACTTCTGATGATTTTCCTGTTTTGTTCATCCCAAAACCTATAGCCAAATTTCTCATCACCATAGCCAATGAAAAAACATATTTTAGACTTTGCATCAAGTTTACTACGAGCATCAGAATCAACATGAACATAAGAAACACAATCAAAAACTTTTAAATGTGAAAACTTTACCTCTTTATCGCTCCAAACCTCCTCAGGAAGTCTAAATTCCATGGGAACTGATGGCCTTCGGTTTATCAAGTAAGCTGCAGTGCTAACAGCATCAGCCCAGAAAGTTTTTGGTAATCCAGCATGCAACCTCATACTCCTAGCATGCTCATTGAGAGTTTTGTTCATGCGCTCAGCCACACCATTCTGCTGTGGTGTTCCGGGAATGGTCTTCTCCATCCTAATTCCCTGTGCATCACAATACTGATTGAACCCTCCATCTATATACTCTCCTCCATTATCTGACCCCAAAAATTTTACTTTCAAACCTGTTTCTGTCTCAACCATGGCCTTCCACTTCTTAAAAGTTTCAAATACATCAGATTTATTTTTCAGAAAATAAACCTATACCCTTCTGATTGAGTCATCAATGAAGGTAATATAGTACCTTGAACCTCCAAGGGATGCAACCGGAGAAGGCCCCCACAAATCAGTGTGTACTAACTCCAATTTTTCAGCCTTCAGTGTCTTGCCAGTTTTTAAGAAACTCACATTTTTCTGCTTTCCTAAGATGCAGCTTTCACACATGTCAAAATCAATGGACTTCAATTCTGGTAGCTTTCCTCTTGACAACAGCATCTTCATTCCTTTCTCACTCATGTGACCAAGTCTATGGTGCCATAGGCTTGTATTAGTACTTGCATTAGCAACTGCAATTGTGTCTCTTGGACTTGAGGTCATATATAGAGTACCAGTCTTCTTTCCACGAGCCAATACTCTAGCTCCCTTTGTAACCTTCCAAGTACTACCAACAAATAGTATTGCATGCCCTTCATCATCAAGTTGTCCAATAGAAATCAGATTCCTACTCAGGTCAGGAATGTGCCGAACCTTCTCTAATAACCAAACAGACCCATTGGGCAACAATATCCGGACATCTCCTATACCCACAACATCCAAGGCTGAACCATCAGCCAAATACACCTTACCAAAATCACCTACAACATAATTCTGTATGATTTCTCGGTGTGGAGTGGTATGAAACGAAACTCCTGAATCCAAAACCCAATCATCAAATGGACTATCTACTGCAAGAAGCAACGCATCCTGTACCTCTTCTGTTACAGCATTAGCAGAATCATCTTCATTATTCTTCTTAGGACTTTTGCACTGGTTCCTAAAGTGACCTATTTTCCCATAATTCCAGCATTGTACTTGTTGGCCTGATCTAGATTTACTTCTGTTCCGATTAGAATTTTTGGATTTTGATCTGCCCCGATTTGAATTTCTGTTATTACCTCTACCTCTTGTCTCAAGGTTTAGGGCAGAACCAGATCCTGAGGTTTCACTTGCATCTCTTCAGCGAATCTCCTCAGCCAAAATTAAATCTTGAATATCAATGTACTTGAGCTTTTCCTTTCCTGTAGAATTGCTTACGGCCATCCTCATTGCCTCCCAACTGTTTGGCAAAGAAGCCAAGATGATCAGAGCACGAATCTCATCATCAAAATCAATTTCTACAGACGACAATTGATTTGTGATAGTGTTAAATTCATTCAGATGTTATGCTACTGATGCATTCTCTGCCATCTTCAAATTAAACAGTTTCTTCATCAGATGCACCTTGTTGTTTGCCGACGGCTTTTCATACATTCCAGAGAAAGCCTTCATCAGATCTGCTGTGGTCTTCTCCTTCACAACATTGTGTGCAACAGACCTAGACAGAGTTAACCTAATAACTCCCAGTACCTGTCTGTCAAGAAGAGCCCATTCCTCAGCCTTCATCGCCTCAGGTTTTGTCCCCAAAAGAGGCAGATGCAATTTCCTCCCATAGAGATAATCTACAATCTGCATCCTCCAATACGCAAAGTCTGTGCCATCGAACTTTTCTATTCCAGACGCCTTTCCTGCTTCCTCTGCCATTGCTCCCACTAAAACCTAACCCTAGGCTCTGATACCAATTGTAGGGAATTTCAACTCGATTCCCAACATGTGAGAAACAAAAAAATAGAGAAAACACACGCCAAAGAAAAACAATCACACGCACAAGATAGTATTTACGTGATTCGGTAATTTGCCTACGTCCACGGAGTTGCAGGGATTTCACTATTATCAGAAAAAAAAAAAAAAATACAAAGTGCGGCTACAGTGTTTCTCTCTCTCTCTCTCTCTTTGAAACACAACAACAAGACTTAACCCTAATCACAAAAGAGGCTTTTATATCCTATGCACAGGATTACAATGGGCTACAAAACGGGCCAAAAATAAACTAGGCTCCACAAAGCCCAACAGTGTCTCATTTTAATTAATTATTTTTTTAATGAATACCACACACAAAAAAAAAAAAAAAAAAACTGACGATCTGTTTAGGAGTAAGCTGCACAATACCCCTGAGTGTGGTGTGTTGTTAAATGGTGAACATATTAGTCACTTAATTTGCACTACTATTACCTAACATCTTGGCACAAAATTAGTGGAAATTTTTAATGACCAGGAGGTTTTAAGGTCCTTTCTTCTTTTAAGAATCAAGTTATGATACAATGGAAAAGAAGCACAAGAAATTGCATACTTTGCCATGCCGATGATTACAACCATAGGCATACTCAGATGTCACAAGAAATTGAATACTTTCTATGCCAATGATTTTGGCCATAGGCAAAGTCAATAAAAGGGCTTTGAGTCCTAGAAGATTGTCGGATGTATTGTAAGGTACTAATATTTATGCCATAAGCGTTGGAATAAGAATATAGGAAACTTAAACCTCTTTAGATTGCCATATTTTAAGTGGCATTTTAAGAATGTAAGGAAAAGATACAGAATCTTAGACACAGAATTTTTGTTACCACTATGCCAATATACGCCAAAATGGGAGTGAGCTCTTATGGTGGAGGTTCTTCTCATAATAAACTTACTTTTTCAAGGATGATTCTTTTACTAACAACAATAGAAAAGAGTTGAAAATAAGGATATAGAAAATTTGGATTTGGGAGAAACCTGAAACAAGATTGACAAGCCTAAAAGGAAGCAACTGAAGCACATATCGTGACTTCATTAACAATTAATTGATGATGTAAATTATTGCCTCGAAAATATATCCTTTTCCATATTTACCAATAAAAATGGTCGTCTTCCTAATTTCTCAGTTAAGAGCACTCTTGCAACAGAGGCTGGAATCTACAAACAAACACTTACACTTCTTAAAAATGTAGCAACCAAAATTCTTGATTCATTCTGCAGTTATAAGTGTGAAGAACCTGGATGATAGCAACTGATATAGTCCCATTAAGTACGTGGAAGATTCATTAGTATCACATGTTCCCTCTCTCTTTTTCTCTCTGAAAAAAATTGGTTAATTCAGTTTGAATTTTAGATAATTTCCTACTAATATAGATTGTGCTTAAAATTGTAGAATCTATAGCAATGTATAGATCTTCTGAAGTTGGATATGTGACTATTATGTACCTCTCTACAAGGTAATATATGGACTTCATTACAATTTTACATGATTAATAATGTTTTTTTTAATGGATTGTGGCAACATAGTTGAGATTTCTATGTGAACTATAGATGAAGTAAATGCTAAAAGAAAGTTAGAGATAAGGATGCAACCACAGTATTTGGTTTTGTGTTTGTAAAATTGAGAAAAAAAAAAAAAAGATTAGTAATGGCATAGTATGTGGAGGTTGCCGAGCATTGGAAACCTCAGTGCAAGTATATATAATGTGTTAGTGTTACTTATTCATTTGTGCATCTAGGTTTGTTTCTATTTCAATTTCTAGGAATTAAGTTGTTATTTGGTGGATTGTTTTTGTGTTTTGGGGGAGTGATGGTGTGAATATGTAGCTGATGTATTTTATCTGAAATGTATTTGTGGATTTGGTTGTGTGAATTTAAGGTAATGGGTTGTTGTTGGTAGTGATGGTGGTTGTGGCCTTACCCTTCATGGATGTGTTTTTCTATTTATTGTGTTTTTGTTATTCTGTGGATTGCTGTTGTATTTTGGTAATTAATGTTATTGCTTGAATATTAATAATTAATACCATCACTATAACTGGAAATATCTCCCATCACTATCACTATCACTATCACTATTTTTTTTTTTAGATAAGCTTTGGCTTTGGGGAAATTTTTGTCTATTAATATAGTTGCCCAACTTGGTAAATGATATGCTTATGCCTTTTGGAGATTAATATATGCTTTTTGGGGATATTTAGATTTGCTTAAGAATTCTAAATCATGGCTTGCCTATGTCATAACATGCATGCCACCAATTAATTAATTCACAAATTTAAAAGAATAATTCCTTATTCACAGTGATGTGATCTTTTGCCCTTATTTGTTAAATAAGTGATTGTGTTCTAATTCTTAACCAAATTATTTGACCCATGAAAATTAAGGATATTTTAGTTCTCTTTGTGTTTCAGATCTACATGAAGCTACAAGAAAGTTGATTTGGAAGATAGTATATGACAAGGCATTGCATCTTCTATGTTTATAGACATGGTCTTTTTCAAATTTCAATTTCCTTTGATTGATATGGATTAAAATTCAGATTGAAATTAGTTTAAATAGAATAGTGCCTCAAAGATGAGTTTTTATTATATTGTTTCATTGTTTGCTTTGTTTTGAATTGAGTTCATTGTTGTTTCATATGTGATTTTGTTAGAATTGGGATTTTGAACTCAAATATTATCTTTCTCAAATTTTATATACGAGTATTTGGAGAATGCGGAATGGATTAAATAGCCTTAGTTGATAATCAAGATCATTGCTGTGGCAGAGATCATTTGGATGGCCAGGATCTGTGCCTCCTAAAACCATGCTCAAAAAATTACTCTTGCATAGTTAGTTTGCTTTGCACTTATGGTAGTGTGTATATATATTGCGTTTTTAGCTTCCTTTGCACTTATGGTAGTGCATATATATTGCACATTTTTATATGAAATTGTTGCTTTGTAAATGGCTCTGAATCAAAAATTGTGTCACTTCCTATTTTGGTGAGCCTGTATTGAAAAATATAAGAATTTTATTAAATGCAAAAGGTACCTGTAAGTGTATCTTTAAGTACTTCAATGCTAATGGCAATGAAAAAAATCTCATTCTGCCCATTTGGATCCTCCCCAAACATGTATAGATAGAGTTATATAATCCCGTGCATCGCATGGGTTAGCGACTAACTATTATATATAATAGCAGAAACCTTTCCCTACAATTAAGGAGGTTGTGACATGTAGGAAAAAATCCCACTTAAAAATCTGCCACACTACCAGTCAAAAGCATGGAATAAAAAGCAAAACGTTGTGCCTTTCACGTCTTCAGGATTTAAAAATCAAGCATTGCACTCCTTTGCCATTGAAAGAAAAATGCTTTAGGAACCGATGCATTTAAAAAACGCTTAAGCGGACTGTTGTTTGTCAACTTTTATCAATAAACACCGCCTATAACTCTTTCAGCCAATTAATAGAAATCTGAAACAACATGATATTAGGTAGTTGCGAAGTTAAATACAACGGCCATCCTCCATTCAAAACCTTTCAATTTATATTTACCTTATGAACCATTTTTTTCCCTACAAAAAGTGATAGAAGTTCCGAATTAATGTTTTGCTCTGCAAGAATAATTTACTCTTGCAAGAAAGTTGTTGGATTTATTGCAGCCAGTTGAAAGGTGAGAATATTTTCATGTGCTATTTTTTCAAGAGACTGAATGATTATTAAAAAAAAGAAAAAACTGAAACTTAAGAATGTTAGCAGAAAAGCATCGTGAAAAAAAAAAAATAAATAAAAGATGTGAAGGGAGTTCATAGAGGCGAGGAAGAAGTAAAGAACTAAAGAAGAATATGGAGGAAAGGAAAAGTAATTTTATAAGAATAGTAGAGGTGAGATAAATCTCAATCATGGATAGGATTGGGAATAGCAAAAGTAATTTAATAAGAATCTTCTTCGAAGGTTCATGCTTCACAAAATACCCCATATGTGTCTTTATTTACACTAAGACCATTTTATTGCTTTTATTTTTAATAAGAATCTATTCACTTTTTATTTATTCTTTCACTTAAAAAAATTAACAATCATTATATATTGGGTCCTAAAAATAAAACACAATATTAAATTTATTTACTTTCTTTTGTTCGAGAATGAAGTTTACCATATACTTTGGTATATGGCTAGCGGTTATTAAGTATATGATTAGTGGTTATTACTTATGTGGGTGAGGTGTAACCCAATATGTATTAAGGATTGGATTATATAGAAGATTGAAGGCTGTTATTATCAAGGGCATTACAAACCTAGCATTGACACTTCAAGTGAGTGATGACAGGTATTTTAAAATAATTATCGTCACTTCATTTTCATTTTGTTAGCTTCATAAAATAAGTGAAAATTGTAATACCAAATTAATAGAGTTTCTTTAAAATTTTAAGATACCATACCTATAAATTAGAGAGTTTTATTTATTTTACCATAAATAACAAATAAGAGTATCCTAATTCAAAATAAATAAATAAAACTAACTAACCCGCACATTGTGCGGGCCATACACTAGTTTCTATAATCCCTCAAGTCGTTGTAGCCAGTTTGTTCTTGCCAACCTTATAATAAATATGTGCTTTTTCGTCAGTGCCTAAGCAGTGAAATCAAACTCAGTCTATCTTCACCACCAAAAAAAAAAAAAAAAGGAACACGATGTTAGAAACTTGGGCGTTGATTTTTCTTTTTTTTTCCCAACTATGTTAGAAATTTCTTCATAGGAATACGATGGATTGAATAATGAATGTGGCCATGTATGACTTGCGAGACCCGTCAAGCACATCACAAAGGAACATTGAATGTGGCCATGTAGAACAAAACCCCTCGACCACGGGACCATTTTTAATTAGATACTTAGATTTGTGACTATGTAAGCGACAAAGGAAAATTGTTCTTTATTATTTTGGAGAAAATTTATATTCCTAACTCTGGTTAACACTAACAAAACACCTTTTCCCGCCCCTAAATCTAGTATGTTTATGCGTCAATTACTGACTGAATTTTAACACCATTACATGAGTGATGGATTGACTACAAAATTTTTAAAAAGCTAAAATCTCTTATTGATGGAAAAATTATTATGCACCAAATGAATGAGACTCAATTTTGAAGTAAATTACTGCGCAATCTTACCATGATGGTTATTTCACGAGTATAAGTATTTATGGGATGTGGGACATAAGGGCAGAAGTTCAAGTCTCTAAGAATAAGCTTTAAACACATATACATTTAATTAAAAAACACACATGTACACTTAAATTAAGTTAAAGTAAAATTTCTATATTGTAAATATATATATATATATATATTCTAAAGTAGGACCCACATATTCTCATACAAACTCATTATGCTTTTCCAAGTAATTGTATTGGGCCGTTCTGGACAGTGACAAGGGCCAGCTGCATGCCTGCATGTGGAGGTGGACCTTGATTACAAAGTCTGCTTTTCAAAGTAATTGTATTGGGCCGTTCGTGACAGTGACAAGGGCCAGCTTCATGTGGAGGTGGACCTTGATTACGAAGTCCAGCAACCTTTTAATTTGGACATAAAAGTTGAATAAATATATCCCATGCATAATGTTCGTTTATTTTAATATAAAAATTTATTTCTTTTTAGGCCATTTTCAAAAACATTCACATAATAATATCTATTTTATTTTTTATTTTATTTAATTATTAATTTTTTTAAAAAAATTTCTAGTTGTTTCTCTCTCATCTCATACATCCCTCAAACAACTTTCGACAATTCAAAATTAAAACCTTATCAACGCCAATATCCTTAAACAACGACATGGGTTTAGATGATGACCACGAATTTATTAATCTAAAAAATAAAATAAAAAAATTTGTCCCTGTTGATAATAATCAATCGAAGCATTGATTTTTTTTTTTTTTTTTTTGCTATGTTAGAAATTTATTCATAGGAATATGATAGATTGGAATATTGCTGGCAATCAGTGACGAAACTAAGTTAGGGCTGAGGGGGGCCATTGCCCCCCCCCCCCCAAATTTTTTTTTTTTAATTTCTTAGTATATATGTACACAGAAAATTGAAAATTTTCCCAAAATATATATTATTGGCCCCCCTCTATCGAAATTTACAAATTGACCAACCCTTTTACTTGTTGTCCCAAGAATAACAATAAAAACCTAACAAAAATACTGAACACATACCCACAAAACATATCACATTTCCAATCTAAACAAACCCAATTGTCCCAAAAATAACAAGAATAACCTTTAAACAAAACAAATTATCAACAAATTAAGCAACAATCCAATCTAAACAAAAAGACACACAAAACAACCACAAATCTAAAATCACAAAACACAAATCCCCAATTTTTACCCACTTACCACTCAGTGTTGGTCTGGACTCTAACTGCAGCTTTAGTTGCCCAACGGTGGTCCGTTGGCTCTCTCTCTCTCTCTCTCTCTCTCTACTGTACTTTTTTTTTTCTTTGCATACTGTGAAACAGGTGAATAATTTGTACTTGGTGTTTAGCAAAAAAATAATAACAATTTGTGCTTGGTGGTGGACTGGCGTAAACCAAGTGAAAGTGTCAATACAAAGTGACTATTGTGTGTGTGGCAATCAATTAATCTTAGTGAGTTGGGGTGCAACGTGTGTGGCTATAATTTTTTTTTTTTATTTATTTGTAGTTTTAAGGAAATATAAACTTGCTATAGTAGTGGCGTTGACCAATTTTGAGTGTCCTGTTAATAAAGTAGTGTCAATTTATTTGGGCTTTTGGGGCCTCCGACCTTTGTGAAATTAAATATTTGTGTTATAAATTAGTGCTAAGCAACTAAACTGAGTTAGTGAAATATATTTATTATTATTTATTATTGTGATATTAGGGAACTTAATGGACATAATCTAAGTAAAAACTGTATTTAAGTTTTGTCTTTTATATATACAAAGTGAGCTATGAATACTATAAATTTTAGTAAATAAATGTTACAAATTGATGTGTTATCAATCACAAAATAGTAATTAAGATATTTATTTACTTTTTATTGAAGTAGAACTAATCACATTTATTACTACATTAGTATATGTTTTTTGGGTCATGCTAACAAGTGCCCTTAGGGCACACATTAATAATCCATTTTAAGAAAGTTTTCATACCACTTTTATGGAAAATGAAAAAATCTGTCAAAATATTAATTACTTTTTTTTCATTTCCCATAAAAAATTTCTTTAAATGGATTATTAATCAGTGCCCTAAGGGCACTCGTTAGCATTTCTCACGTTTATTTTGATGAACTGCTACATTAGTGTAATTTATGAATACTATATACCTTTTCTTTTATCCTTTTTTTTCCTACATATTCTATTTAGTTTTTGACTGAATAAAATTATGAGATATGAAATGATGAAATATCTGAAAATATTAAACAAATAATGGAATGCAACATCAGAAACATTAGGTTTTTATAAGATAAAGTATCATGTCTTTATTCGTTAAAAAAAAAGTCTCATGTCCTTACAAATCAAAAACCTATTAGAATTGTAAAAATGGAGATTTTCATTTATTGTCCCAACAATAACAACTAGTAACAATCTGCCACTTAGGATTTGTTGTAAAAATGTTGTAAAAATATTGTAAACATATCATTTCTCTTTGAGTAAGAGAGATGCTACAATAAATTCATTTGGAGATTACAAATCAAAAATGTTGTAAAAATATTACAAATCAAAAACCTATTAATTCATTTGGAGATTTTCATTGATTTTGTGATCAAACTTTAGTGCACAATAAATCCTAGGTGATTTTGTGACTTAAAGAACATCAAGTTCTATCTTTTTAGATGATGTAGTTTTAAGGTATTACGAAATGATAATTTTCTATGCTTTCTTTTGTTAATATTAAATATATGCTAGCTTAGATTATCATGGGAAAAAAAAAAATTATACCTTGGCCCCCCTTAGGTTTAAATCCTGGTTTCGTCCCTGCTGGCAATGGGAATTTAGAAAAAATGAATTATAACTAGATGCGACTGTGAGCGACAAATTGCCTTTATTCATTCTTATAATTATAGGTGACCCATGTAATCTGACAAGGGCTGGTCAGAACTGAGAAGTTCATCAATCTTGCAATTCAACCATAGCTCTCTTACACGGAAACTTACTTGCTTCCATGATTTCACTTTTATTTATTTTTTGGATGGATGAGAGTTAAGTGGTCAAGCACTTCATCTGTCGCATCTTAGCGTTTGGGTTTGAGTCATACAGAAAGCAGTAGTACAGGGATTGACAAGGTTATGAAGAGCAAAACTTTAAATCGTCACAATGAAAAATGAATTGTTCCCGATATTCCACCTTCTTGTAATCAGCAAAGAAAAAAAAAACTTTCTTACATATAAAAACCAAAGAAATTATATGTCCCATAACTATATTTTTCATTAAATTTAAGACACACCCAAGTTGCAATTTCACACAATTTTACCACATGATGAAATGATCTAATATAAGTGATCAATCACTTTTTATATGAATGACCACTTTTTTTTTTAATTGATCAATTTCCAATTCAAGAAAAACACAAAATATGGTACCTCGGAAGTGAGAAGAATGTACATAAATAAAAAATCTTTGCATTTCTTGAATTTAAGACTTAAAAAAGAAATAGAAAAAACCATCAATGTCTTGACACTTGATCAATAGGCTTCCTTTTGTACAACTTAGAAACTCCAACCCATCACATACATCCCATGCTTTGGGGCTTGGTTGAGGATGATGATGGTTGGTTCCCCAATACTCTTCCTAAAAATTATTATCCTTATTTGCGAAAGCAGTTGCATGCATACCAAATATGATTTCAAAATCATTTTTGGTGTGGTTTAGAAAATCAATACTCAAATGGTCTCACCACATCCCCTAAGAATACTCATGCATGCAACTGTGCATGGTCTCAACTCTAGAGCCGACTTGCTGAAACTTGAAACAATTTAAAATATTTGTCGATTAATTAAAGCAGTTCCAAATTCCCATCACATTAAACCTCATGCATATTTTCTCAATGTGAATACTTTTTATAGAAATGTTATGTTGTAAACATATTCATAAGGCATCTAGGTTGTTATTAGCTGTTGTTAGTGGACAAACAATTTATTTCAATGAAAAGTTCAATTAAAACCAATAGCAATTTACCTCCTAAGAATTGTTATGAAAATGTTGTGGACATAACACTTGTTAAAGTTTTATGATAAAACTCTTTTATGCTTCTACTCTTGAATTCAATATATGAGTGGTATTGACTATTTAATATCTGTGATAGAATTTAAAACATACAAGCTTGAACTTTGAAGCATATCCTTTGCATGACCAAATAAGAGAAGGAAAAAAAAAGACTGTTTATTTCTCAAAATTAAAATTTTAGATTTCCATTGGTTCATATCCAATTCTTGTAACGAAATAGAGCATTGAGGGTTTTTTTTCCATAAAATAGGTTTAAGGCTTGTAGAATAAATTGTCACACATTTGACAATTTCACTAAAAATTATTAAGGGAATTCTTATATTTTAAAACAGCTTAAAGGCTAGAGTTAATAAAAACTATTAATTGACATAATTTTTTTAAAATCTTTTAATCTATATATATAATAATAGGTAAAGCTGAGAGAAACTTAAATTAAAATTCGAAATTAGAATTCCAATTTTGCGCCATGTGTACTAAATTATTTATTTTTAAAGAGTTTTATATCTTAATTTTAGAATCAAATGTTGAACTACATCATAAATATTCATCCAAGTGAGTTATTAAGTACAAAAACCAAAGAGTCTAGAATAAATGAATTGTTAAAAAAAAATTGCTTCACAATAATTTTTTTTTTTTTTAAATATGGACAATTTACATTTTATACTTGATAATATCCTTACAAAAATTTTTAAAGAGTTAACAAAATATAAAAATGACTCTCAATAGTATTTAAATTATATATATAGGAACTATATTATGCATCTTATTGTATATCTTTAAGTGTATACATGCATATGCATGTGGTTACAAGCTAATATTTATAACTATTAAACATTTTTTAAGACATAAGTTTTAAGAATAGAAGTTGTCCCCTCAAGCAAAAATTCCTAATTTCACCGCTACATGCCGATAATAATCAATTGGAGCATAAATATCTCTCCTCCTATGTTGAAATTTCTTCCTAGGAATACAATGGATTGGAATATTGCAGGCAATGAAAATGTAGAATAATCAATGTGGGACTTGAGAGACTCGTCAATTTGTCATACACGTCTTGTAGAATTAGAACACGACCCCTTGTACGTGGGACCATTTTTAGTCACAAGGGTCAAAGGCCAGCTGTGGACTTTACCTCATTCATTCTCATATGGTTAGTAAGGTTACCTTATGTAATCTGACAATCCAAATAAATATATATGTACCATAACTATTTCTATAAATCTAAGACACGTCAATATCATACACAATTTCATAATACTGAGAAGTCGTACACTATATGAGTGATGGATACTT
Source organism: Quercus suber (assembly GCF_002906115.3). Lineage (NCBI taxonomy): Eukaryota > Viridiplantae > Streptophyta > Magnoliopsida > Fagales > Fagaceae > Quercus > Quercus suber. The sequence goes on from NW_027070272.1 coordinate 131,598, forward strand.
TCTATTCACTTTTTTTATATAAAATCACCACTTTTGTACAACTTACAATCAACCACTTTAACATGTTATAAAAATTGGTGTTAACCTCATGTTTGGTATATTTGACTTTTAAAATTAAGCAGGGTTACAAGCTTTAGAAAATATTGATCGAGGTAGATAGGAAGGCTCATCCACTTTGTTTTATTTATCAAATGTCCCTTATAAATAGAAGGAAAAAAAAAAATCACTATAATCCTACTAGTCCTAATCCAAAAAATTACGTATGATGTGTACTGCATTGCTCAAGTTCCTAAGTGATTGTTGTTCGCTACCTTCTTAATTATACATGTGCCTTAATTATTTGAGCACTTAAGCAAAGAAATCAAACCCTCTATTTTGACAGAACAGCACCCAATATATATTAGGGATGAAATTAGCTCTAAAATACTACGATCAGTATCATGTAGTCTATATTATTTTCTTATTTTTTGAACATCACGTAGTTTTGAGTCACTATGCTATGAAAATAAAATTCACCTCTTATATAGAATTTTTTGTTATTTTCAATAAAAGTATTCAAAATTCAAATCTCTTATTTCACTTTGTAACTAAAATAAAAATAAAAATCCTTATAGTGCAATTAATTAAGGTTTCGATCAAATTCTTTATACTAAGCATGCTTAAAGTGCTTAAAGTCCTAAGCCATTAGGTTTTTTTTTTTTTTTTTTTTTTTTAAAGGGGGAAAAAATAATAAATGTGTTTAGCATTAGTTTTTTTTGGAAGAAGTAACGGGGTTATGTTTTCAAAAACTTGGACCTCTCTTAGAAGAGTTAATGCATTTTTTATTCAAAACCTAAACTAAGTGATAATTGTTTTATAATTGGAAAGTCCTAAAGGGCCTATCTAGCTCACGTTAAGTATTTTAAGACTGTCAGCTTCCATAAGACATTCTCTCCTCTCCCGGTGTGTGTTAAAATACTTAGTATTAAAAAAAAAAAAAGGCTCACGTTAAGTAAACTCAAATATGAAAATCTATTCTTATTTAAAAAAAAAAATCAAAATGATAATTGCTTTATAATTGAAGCATCATTTTTTTTTCCTGCTACGTAGAAATTTCTTCATAGAAATACGATGGATTGGATTCATTGGAATATCATTGACAATGAATATGTGGTCATGTGGATACTAGAGACCCTTCAATCCGTCGTGCACGTCTTAATGAATTATAACATGACTCACTATACGTGGGACTATTTTTAACAGTGACTATGTGAGCTACAAATTGCTTTGGGTTGTCTATACCTTAACAGTGACCCATGTAATTTGACAAGGGCTGATCAGAAGTCCAACAATCTCTTGCAATTCAATCATAACTCTCCTATAAATTTAGGTCCCATTTAGTAACGGTGTTTAAACAACAAAAATTGTTTACTAACATGTATTTTCACACACTTGCTTTCAAGATTTCACTTTTATTTATTTATTATTTATAAGAGTTAAGTGATTAAGTATCTCGTCCATCTAATCTTAACACTTGGATTAGAGACATGGAAAATATCAGTACCAGAGTTAACAAGGTTATTTAGAGCAGGAGTTTAACTCTACATGGTAGAAAGTGAATTGTTCCCACTATTCCACCTTTTCTTAATAAGCAAAGGAAAAAAAAAAAAAACTCTTACACATAAAAACCAAATATATCGTATGTACAATAACTATATTTTTCAATAAATTTAAGACCCACCCAATTTGCAATCTCACACAATTTTACCACATGATGAAATGATCTACTATAAGTGATCCATCACTTTTTATTACATTTAAGATGAATGACTTCCCTCAAAAAAAAAAAAAAAAAAGAAAGACGAATGACATTTTTTTCTATAATTTTTAATCCCCCACTTAAACAAATTAAAAAATTACTTGCTAAAAGAAAATTCAGTGGAACAAAGTATTTCGTACATTTGACTTCTAAGTTCAAAAATTGAGTAGGGTTAGAAGCTTTGGAAAATATTGATAGATAAAGTTTCTTTTTAATCTAGTTTAAAGAAAAATGCTTTAAACTCTCACTAAAAAATTAACATAACTGTATATTTTGAAAATATAATAATTGGATTAAATGTTTTTTATGTTCTCAACATGCATGTCAAATTTCTTTTAAATTTAATATTATTTACTATTTGATCCATAAACTTATATTTTATGCGTAGTTTAAAACTACAAAAACATGAATTCAGATTTTTTTTGATGACATAGCTATCAATATTTGATTTTCTTGAAATTTTGCAAACATAGGGGATATAATAAGAAAATTCAATCTAATGGTAAATTTATCATAATTCACTTTCAATAAATTAAAAAAGAAAAAAAAAAAGAAAAAAAGAAGAGTCTGAAAAAAAAAAACATTTGTCCAATATTGAATGAGGTCGATAGGGGAAGTTTCCTCCCTTTTGTTTTATTGTCAAATGTCCCTTATTAAGTGGAGGGGAAAAAAAAGAAAATAGGAAAGAAAAGAAAAAAAAAATTTCTATAATCCCTCAAGTTCCAATACCCAGTTCGTTCTTCCCTACCTTATTATAAATATGTGCTTTTTCCCTGAGCACCTAAGCAGTAAAATCAAACTTAGTCTGTATTCACACACATAAAATCCAATTGTACCACTTAGCAAAACAAAAATTGCTAATATTCAACTTGAGCATTGATTTTTTTTTTTTCCAACTATGTTAGAAATTTCTTCATAAGAATACGATGGATTGAATAATAAATGTGGCCATGTGTGACTTGCAAGACCTGTCAATCCGTCAAGCACGTCACAAAGGAACATTGAATGGGGCCATGTAGAGTGATGACTCACTGAACTTTTTTTTTTTTTAAGGGGAAAAATACTGGCATTAAAAACCGCAAGGTAAGATATATAAAGGTTCCTGCAAAAACAGGCTAGAAACAGCAAAGTTACAAGCCATTTACGTTCAAATTAGATTGCAGAAAGGAAGAAGTATAGTGGGGAGCAACTCCCTTCCAGAGGCGATGGAGACCAGATCTTTGAGCCTGTTGAGCAAGCTCATGAGCCACGGTGTTGAAGCTTCTATTGATGTGCTTAAAAAGGCAGGACTCAAAAGAGACACTCACCTGGATAATGCCTTGTATGATATGCCCCAAGCTACTCCTCATGACACCTTCATTGATTGCTTGGATGGCATTTAGGGAGTCAGATTCAATAATGACTCGTGCCAGATGAAGCTCTTGAGCTAATAGAATACCATGCTCCAAAGCAAAAACCTCTGTTAGTTCAGCAGAGAAGCAAGACTGAAGGGGTTTACACAGAGCAGCCACAACATCACCTTTGCAGTCTCTAATGACAACTCCAACACTAGAGAAACAGTCAAGCTCAGAAGAGGCCCCATCAACAGTTATCTTGTGAAATCCTGAAGAAGGAGGAACCCAGTTGGATGGGGTGGTTCTAGGTCGGCCAAGCTCCCAAGTTGCCGAACTAACAAAATCCTCAGAAACATTTTTTGCCAATTGCCACACTTGAAGAGGAAGTAGACAAGGATCCTTGTGCACAATCTTATTTCTGTTAAACCAAATAGCCCAAGCGATGGCAAAGAAAAGATCCAAGTCCTGGAGAGTTGCATGGGAGAGAATGAATATTGTGGAGTCAAGAAAGGATTTGTTGATGCCATGAGTGCGGAGAGGATTATCTGGCCAAAGACACCACACCGATGCTGAAAAGGCACAATGAAGAAGGGCATGGTCAAGACTTTCAACTTCACTACCACAAACAAGGCAGCCCTTAGATTGAGTAATCCCATGGCAACAAATGGCTTCCATTGTAGGGAGACCATTGACACAAGCTCTCCAAGCAAAAATTTTAACTTTTGCTGGGAGATTAAGATGCCACAATTTCCTCCAAACCAGCTTGCAAGGATCTCCATTTTAGCATTCTTCTTTCTTCCTTGATTCCAACAAACTATAGGCTATATGATAAGCACTTTTGACTGTGAAAACACCTCGACTATTCCCAATCCAGATAATTTTGTCCTCCGGAAGGTTGTGGCTTAAAGGTATCCTCAGGATTAAGTTAGCTTCAAAAGGAAGGAAAGTTGCTCTAACCATGCCTGCTCTCCACCATTTTGTCATTGGGTCGATGAGAGAAGAGACCATTGGAAATTGGGGCATATCATTTGGCGGAGAAATAACCTTGTAAGTAGATGGGGTTGGCAACCACTTGTCCTCCCATATATGGATTAATTTCCCATTTCCACTCGCCACCGAGTTCCTTTCTTTATTACATCAAGGCTACTGTGGATGCTTCTCCAAGAGTATGAGGGGGAGCTTCCAAGGTTAGCATTCAAGATATCTCCAATAGGGAAGTATTTAGCTTTAAGAACTCTTGCCACTAGAGAGTTTGGGTTTTGGAGGATTCGCCATAGTTGCTTTGCAAGCATTGCTTTGTTGAAAGCTTGCAAATTCCTGAAACCCAAGCCTCCTTGAGCTTTAGGCATACACATAGTTTTCCAGCTGACCCAATTCATTTTATGGCCCCACCAGAAATTCCTCACCATGCTTTCAATATCATGACATAAGCCTTGTGGAAAAAGGAAGCAACTCATAGTGTAAGTGGGAATTGCTAGGGCAACCACTTTTATTAGGATTTCCTTCCCCCCCAAAGAGAGGAACTTGCCCTTCCAACCAATTAACTTTTGCCCAATCCTGTCTTTTAGGATAGCGAACACTTGCATCTTCGATCTTCCAATGAAAGAAGGAAGGCCAAGGTATTTTGAGTGTCTAGAGTCTTGCATAGGACCTAGGGTAACAAAAATCTCCTCCCTGACTTCAAGAGCAGTATTGGGGTTGAAGAAAATTGAGGACTTATTAGTATTGATCTTCTGACCCAATGCATCCTCATATTTCTAAAGTAAATCCTTTAACTCCAAGCATTCCCCCGCACTGGCTTTGCAGAAAAGGATGCTATCATCCGCAAAGAGAAGATGGGTAACACTTGGACAACCCCTACAAATGGAAATGCCTGTCAAACGTTGGTTCCGGGTTGCCTCATTGATAAGAGCTGAAAGCCCCTCAGTGCAAATAAAGAAAAGAGTCGGGGAGAGGGGGTCTCCTTGCCTAAGCCCCCGTGTAGGCACAATGTTACCACAAGCCACCCCATTTATAATAACAGAGTATGAGACTGAAGTGACGCATTTCATTACAAGGTTTACCCACCTTGAGCTGAATCCCAGTTTCTCCATAACCCCCTGTATAAAGCCCCACTCGACTCTGTCAAAGGCTTTACTCATATCTAATTTGGCAGCCATAAAACCATCATTCCCTACATTTTTGTGGTTCAGAAAGTGCATTAACTCAAAAGCCACAAGTACATTGTCAATGATTAATCTGTCAGGAGTGAAAGCACTTTGATTCTCTGAGATAATATGAGGGAGAATAGCCTTAAATCTATTTGCAATGGTTTTAGATATGAGTTTATATACTACATTACACAGACTTATAGGCCGAAAATCTGACATCTTTTTGGGGTTATTTACTTTAGGGATGAGGGCAATATTGGTTTTATTGAGACAAGCCAGAGACATATCACTATTGAGAACATTTAGAACCATATTAGTAATGCTATATCCCACAATACTCCAATATTTTCTGTAGAAAATAGCAGACATACCATCGGGACCAGGGCCTTTTGTGGGGTGGATCTGTTTGAGAGCGGTGATAACCTCTTCCCTAGTAAAACTTCTGTTAAGGTTTTCATTCATATCTTCCGTCACCCGTGTGGGAATAGTGGCAATTACTTCATCAATCCGTGATGGGGAAGCCATTGTATAAATGCTGACAAAGTAGTCAATGGCCACTTGAGCAATACTAGCTTTTTCATCACACCATCTGCCTCGGCTGTCCCAGATTCCCAGAATAGTGTTCTGCTTGCGCCGCTCAGAAGCTTGGGCATGGAAAAACCTAGTATTTTTGTCACCCTCCTTGAGCCAGTGAGCTTTGGCTTTTTGCCCCCAATAAATTTCCTCGTCATCCAGAAGGTCATTGATTTCCCTTCTTAAACTGTTAATCTCAGTACTAAGCGTTCCATCCTTGTCTTGTAAAGTCAGAGAGTTCAAGGCATTTCTTTTTGTCTGGATCTTCTTTGGAATCTACCCATACACATTAGAGCTCCAACTCTTCAGGTCCACAGCACAGCTATGAAGATTATCCATAACCCCTTCCGGTGTAGTATAGTCGTACCCCATCCCCCAAGAATTTTCGATAATAGCCTTACAATCTGCGTTTTTTGTCCACATTGCTTCAAAATGAAAATGATTTGTACGGGTTTGGTGATAGGCAATTGAATTAGATAGGAATAAGGCACTGTGATCAAAAGTTGAGTCAACCAAATGATACACTTTCATTCCCCCAAAATTTTCAGTCCACTCAAGCTTGACAAAGGCTCTATCTAATCTCAAATATATTATATTTTCATCTCTTTGCATATTACACCAAGTAAACTCAAAACCATAGTATCCCAAATCCTGAAAAGCACAATAATCAACCACCTTTCTAAACCCATCCATTTGTTGTTGAGTCCGGATAGCCCCCCCAGATTTTTCAGAATTAGACAATATTTCATTAAAATCTCCTAAGCATAACCAAGGAAGGTGCAGTTGATTATTTAGAAAAGCTAAAAGGTGCCAGGATTCGTACCTTCGATGCGTCTTTGGATGGCCATAGAAGCCTGTCAACCTCCATTTGATGCTTTTCTCCGCATCATTGATCACAGCGTTAATGTGGATTTGCGAGTAACTCTTGATTTCTAAATCTATCTCCCTATTCCATAGTAAGGCAAGTCCCCATTTTCTGCCTACACAAGGAACAATAAGCCCATTTGCCAGCCCAATCCTGCTCTTTATTCTTTCCATTCGCCTAGTTTTTGCTTTTGTCTCAATGAGAAACACCACTTTGGGATTCCACTGTCACACCATGTCATGCAACGCTCAAACTGACTAGGGATTCCCCAGCCCCCGACAGTTCCAACTTATAACCCCTGATACTCCCACCATTATAGCAATTTTTCCATACCATACTCCATACAAAGTATATCCAAAAAAGAATAAAAAAAATCTAAGGGTATAAACAGAGCATCAAGCAGAACCAAATGCAAGAAGAAAGACCCAAAATCAGACCCTTAAAAAACAATAAGGGAAGCCTAAAACACATAAAACTACTTACTGATGTCTAAGAGTAGCCCTTCTTGGCCAATGCACACCAAATCCGGAAATGCCCCCACTCGACGAAGATAACACCCAAATTGAGACTTTTCAGGAAGCAATGATAACACCACTGACAGGCAAAGAAAAATGACCCACTTGTGGGTAGAGAAGTAACCCACGCCAGCCAAGAGAATGCCCCACTGACAAGGCAGAGGAAGCCCACAATGGTGGAAGAAGACCTACTACAGGGTGGAGCAACTAGACGGCACGTGACCCACTGCAAGGGGAAATCCATCGCACCGAGGAGGTAGGTAAGGCCATACTCCGAAGCAGGGCTCGCGGATGCGGCAGAGATCAGCTCAAGCGTACGATAGAAGGAGTCTTTCTATTGTGTGCCGAGAGAGAACACTCCTATGAGGGAGAGAGAAGCTATTTATTACTCCGTCGTATACTCACTGAACTTGAAAGTTACCAAACAAGAAAATGCATTTACCAAAGTGACTGTTTTTGAGTGTGGGAGTCCTTGTTTCGTTTGATTAACTTGGATTCTTACACACACTAGCACTCTCTTTCTTTCCATCTATCTCTCTCTCTCTCTCTCTCTCTCTCTCTCTCTCTCTCATATAAAATATTTTTCCTAATGTGTTTATCTATCATGTCAAACGTTAAGGCCTTGTTTGGTTAGAGAATTTTCATCACTTAGTTTTCGTCCCTCAATTTTCGTCACTCATCACTCATCACTTAAAATATCCCAATTTCTCCAAACACACCCACTCATCACTTAGTGACTTTGTTTCAAAAAAAAAAAAAAAAATCAAACTTTGCGGCCAACAGTGTTGTTTCAAAAAAAAATAATAATAATAAAAAAACCAAAGCAGTCCAATATTGCAGCTAAAAGGTTAAAAGTGGTAGGTTTAATTATGAAAATGCCATTAAAAACAGAGTTTTGGAAACTAAAAACACCTAAAATGTGTTTTCAGTTTTCATAACTCATCACTCAAAAATTAGAGAATTGAGTGATGAAAACAGAGTTACGAAATATGAGTCATGGAATCCAACAACTGCTTTTCTGTTGGCCCCACCAGTTTTGGATCATGAGTTATGAAAACAGGATGATATAACTCAGTTTTGTGGGTTTCCAAACAAGCTCTAAGTCCTTTGATTTTGACCTCCATATCTCTCGCTCTTTATTTTCTTTCTTGCTTTTTCTAATTTGTGCGAGCTATATAGTGAGAGAGTGAGTCATTGTGTAATTGATGACGGAATGGGGAAGGTGGGTTTGGGCAATGTGGCGCCCATGTGGGAAGTGGGGTCTATGGTGCGGAAGGAACCAGGTATTTAGAGAAATTTACAATCTGTTGGGAAGGGCGGGAGGAAAGAGAAAAAGAAGAGAAATGAGAAGATATGTAGTCTTTTCCTCTGTATGGTTACCATGGGAGAAATAAAATGAAAAAAACCATTTTTCTTAGGTTCATATATTTGCAATCGAACAAAGTTTTTCTTTAAATTAATTTGAAGAGAAACTTTACAAATTGCTCATATATCTTATATATTGAGTGTAAATTTTGAAAATTTAACCGTTAGATTACATGTTCTTATTATATTCTTCATGCATGTAAAATTTCAAGAATATCAAAAATTAATTGCTATCTCATCAAACAAATGTTAAAATTTCAAATTTTTATAATCTAAAATTATATATAAAAAATAAGTTTATTGATCGAATAGTAAATAATATCAAGTTTGAACGAAATTTGATATGTATGTTAAGAACACTAGGAACATGAAATTGAATGGTTAGATTTTTAAAATTCACACCAAAAAAAGAAATATATAAGAAGTTTGAAAAGTACTTTATTCTTTGCAATCTGCCCAAATTGGGTGGAATTGCAGGGAGAGAATGGTTTTTAAATAATAGAACCCACATACATAACATAATATGACATGAAGTTACATATTTGTCCATAACTTTTATGTATCTTTTACATTTATATGGGTATATCCATAAATAAATAAAAACGTTTAAATGGGTATATAAGTAAAAAGAAACATATATTTTCTTTTCATTTTCTTTCTCACTGCAATCCAAACAAAGGAAAAAAAAATACATTATTCTCTTTTCTTTTCTCCTTCTCTCCCTATTTCCAAACATACACAAGACAATTGATTTCTTTTCTTTTCTTTCTCATTTTCTTGCTATTATTATTATTATTATTATTATTATTATTATTATTTGTCTTATCTTCTCTTCCCTCTTTTCTCTTTAGTATTTTGAAAAAAAATTTCTATTCCTAACTCTAGTTAACGCTAACAATACATATTTTCCCACTCCTAAATCTAGTATCTTTATGTGTCAATTATTGATTGAATTTTAACACCTTCACATAGGTAATAGGTTAACTACAATTTTTTTTAAAAGCTAAAATTTCTTATTGACGAAAAATTATTGTGCACCATATGAATGAGATTTAATTTTGAAGTAGGACCCACGTATAAGTGATACATGGCTCTCATACTTTAATCATTACATGGGCGGTTCATGATAGTGACAAGGGTCACTTGAATGTGGAGTGTGGACCTTGGTTACAAAGTCTAGCAATCTTTTAATTCACTCAATATCTATCTTAGACATAAAAATCAAATAAATATGAATAATATTAGAGATGTAAATTTTTTTACAAAAAATTTTACAAATTGCTAATGTAGTGCGTAATTATTGGTAAAAGAAATAGTGATATTAATAGTAGGTCTAGATGAAAACCAATAAGAAGTTGGTCATAGTAATATTTTGTAGAAATATTGTAAAATAATTTGTAACTGTAGTATTACTCAATAAATATATCTGATGCAAAAATTTCATTTATTTTAATATAAAAATTTATTTCTTTTTAGGCCATTTTTAAAAACATTCACATAATAATATAATTTTTTATTTCATTAAAATTTTAAAAATTTTTAATTGTTTCTCTCTCATTTCGTACATCCATCAAACATCATTCCACAACTGAAAATTAAAACCTTATCAACACCAATATTCTTAAACAATAACGTGGGTTTTGGTCTTTTGGGTGAAGATTATGAATTTCTTAATCTAAAAAAAAAAAAAAAATTGTCCTTGCTGATAATAATCAATTAAAGCATTAATTTTTTTTTCCCTACTATGTTAAAAATTTCTTCATAGGAATATGATGGATTGGAATATAGTTGGCAATGGAAATTTAGAAAAAAATGAATGTGGTCATGTAGAGACTGGAGACCCATTAACCATCATGTACGACTTGTAGAATTACGAGTCACAAATCCTCGTATAATCTATAACTACAAGAAAATTTCACCCTTTCAACTGAATTTTTATGTGGTTCAAAAATACCTTCATCAACGAAAGGTCTTTTAGAAATATAGTCAAAAATGTCAAATAACAAATTTCATTTTGAATTAAAAAGGAGACTCCTAAAATTTAGAATTTTTTTTTTCTTTAGGTTCCATCTTTTTATTCCCTAAAATTTAGCATTTTTTATTCATTTTTCATCCAATAAAAGTAAAACAACCCCCAATTTTAAAAAATAAAAAACTAAAAGAACTTCTGAAATTCAGTCGTCTTTCTCATTACGTTCATCTTATTTTTTCTACCCAAACTTTTCTCTATATATCACTATACCACTTTCAAACACACGTCCAAGAAAGAAATTACAGTTGCTTATTTCTAAAATTTATCATTTTTATTTGTTTGTAAAAAAATATATTTTAAATTATAATAGATGCAAATTGTTAACCTCTAACCAAAAAAAAAAAGTAATAATAATAATAATAGAAGAGCCTCTGAGCATGAGGCTAGTAACTAACTAAAGTAATTATATATGTAAATCAATGTATATTGAAACTTCAATTAACAATACACCTCTAAGATCATTATGTGTCCTGAAGATTAATTATGGACTAAGACCATAAATAAACAACTGGTTTTCTATTTGCACCTATTCACCTAACCCATTGATTAGATGATAAAGATGCCTCATGGACCTACATTTCATGTTACTTTTCTTTTCCTTTCTTCTTTCATTTATTTTATACATACATACTGTAGGGCCCGGATTTGAACACTATTCCTAAGGGATGAATGAATTCAAGCCCAACACAATAAATTTGTAGAGAGTGGGTAGAAGAACTGGGCTTGATGAGTGTGACAACAATTGAAGATGATTTAAAGAGTGAATAAGTGAATCAAAGGTAGAGTTGGCAAGCTATTCCATCCTCGACGTCAATCTGAGGAGCCTCAACTTATTATTTCTTGAATAATAGTAGCAATGGTTACAGAGTTAGTTCAGATTGCTACAGTGTTTTCTCTGGTAAAATCTCTCATCCCCCTTTTCTCAGTGCTCCTTCTTCCTTTTATACTAGCTTCCTCCTCCATCTCCACCATACACGTGCATGTTAGATTTGCTGTTGTTGGTTTTTGTCACATCAACCTCCTCTCAAAGCTCCTAGGTAGTAGTTGTGAGTTTGAAAAGCCATTGCTCAAGTATCATTTCCACATTAATGCGGCCAGAGTGTTAGTTGTGGAGCATTTAATGTGGAGGCAACAACCTTTCCTGGAATTGCTCTACCGCCATGCTCCAGTGTGCTTACTTGCTGTACTTGCTTTTTCTTTGGAGTGCCCTAGAAGATTGTCTGTGCCGGTAAATCACTTCTCTTTTACCTCGGCCTTGGCTAGCCGAGGACAAAATTGTCCTCAGCACGATTTCCTAGGTTGCCATGAACGCCACTGTTTTCTTCATATGCGATTATGGGCCTCGGGTCCAGTACAAAAGGTGGATGTGTATTATTAGGCTTTATGACCCCACACATACACACATACATACATACATACATACATACATACATATATATATATATATATATATATATATATATATTATCAATTGCAAATACCTAATGTTTTTGAGGGTGTTCCTAAATTTTTTTTAGGGTAGATAAATAAAAAAAATTTAAATATTATATATAATTTTTTTTTTCAGGTCAGGGTGTTCCTGGGAACACCTTAGCCTGAACATGGTGCCACCACTGATTTCAAGTACATGGCTCAACTATATAAGTTATATGATTTTAGATTGAGATTTCTTCATGTATATATAAGTTAAATCCTTAGACCTTTCTAAGAACAGAATTTATAGTCAAGTTCCAAGATGGTTGGGGAGGGATTCATTACTTTTTGTTGATTTTCGTGACAACTTGCTCCAAGGACCATTTCCCATTCTAAGACTTCTTAGGCTGCAATATATCTTTGTCTCCAATAACAAGTTAATTGGAAAAATCCCTTCTTTAATTTGTAATGCTAGTTTCTTTGAAGTCCTAGATTTGTCTCATAAGCACTTAAGTGGCATGATTCTAAAATTTTTAGTACACTCTAATATCCTCAAAATGTTGGATTTGCAAATGAATATTCTTCATGGTACCATCCCATCAACGTTTGCCGAGGCAAATACTTTTAGGAATATTAACCTTAAAGGCAATCAATTGGAAAGGCTATTGCCACAATCTTTGGCAAATTATAGGAATTTGGAAGTTCTAGATCTCAGAAGTAATAAGATAAATGGAATCTTCCCTTATTGGTTGGAAGGTCTTTTAAAGTTGCAGGTTCTTGTCATAAGATTAAACAAATTGCAAGGTCGTATTTGCAATCATAAGACCAAATCTCCTTTTCCAAATTTGAGAATCATAGGCATCTCTAACAATGACTTTAATGGTCCTTTGCTAATAAAATATTTAAAATATTTGATAGGTATGACAAATGTGGATGAAGGAAAAGTTGCTTTGAAATATACGAGAGTCGAGTATTATCAGGATTCTTTGAATATAATGATTATTGGGTTGCATGTTAAGTTGGTGACAATCAAAACTGTTTTCACAACTCTTGATTTTTCAAACAATAGTTTTACAGTAGAGATGCCTGTAAGGTTGAATCTAATCAACCATTTAATTGGCTTTATTCCGTGACCAATTTGCTTGTAATTTAGCACTTAGAAACCATGTATTTAGGTGGAAAAATTGTAAGGGTAGTGTGTGAGAAGATGTGAAGAAAAGCTCAAGAGTGTGCAAGAAAAACAGAGTCTCGCGGCTAGGACTCGCGGGTGGTTCGCGACTGGCAAGCCGCGAAAGGCAGGCACGTGAGAGGCACACTGGGAAGCTGAAGGGTCGCGCCAGCTATCACGCTACAGGACAAAAGTTCCAGTCTGGCCAGGCCGTTACGTCGCGACTTGATTTCGCGACTTGGCTAAGCCGCAAGATCAAGTCGCCAACTTGCCCTGTTTGGCAAAAACTGACGTTTTGCATTCCCTTCTCACCCTACTATATATACACCCTTATACCCATCATATTGTGAGAGCTTCCAGAGAGAATTTTGTGAGAGAAAACCCTAGAGAAAAACAAGATTGATTCATCCCCAATCTTCATCTAAAGAAACTCTACAAATTCCTCTACTCTCTTCCTTTCCATTGTCATACCCTTGAGAGGTCATTTACCAAAACCTTGTCTCACCACACCCACGTCTGTGAGAAGGTCCATTTGGTGCTTTGGGAAGCAGTTTGGAAAGGAACCAATATACATTGGTTGATGCTATGGTCAAGTAGTGGAATCCGGGAAGCTAAAGAAGAAATAGGTTCGGCGTAACCTCGTTGGAGCAAGAAGCTTGGAGGGCTTAGGTACTTGGGTAGATTAGGCTTGGAGGGTCTTCTGCTGATCATGTATCCCAACTACATTCTTTAGTGGATTATTTGACCGCTTGAAGGGCGGCGGAGAGGTTTTACGCCGAGGACTTCGGTTTCCTCTTCGATAACACATCATGTGTTGTCCGTGTGTTTGCATTTTCCTTCCCTTTATCTTTGCCTTATATTTACTGATGTGGATGTGTTTTTATTTGGCTTAGATTGTTTATCAATTCTGTTGTGAGCTTGTTATCATGTTTCGCACATTAATTGTTTGATATAAAGCTTGAATTGGTATTTTTATATCTAGGGGTCTAAACGTTCAAGGGTGTTTCATACCCATATTGAACTTTCACTTGGTATCAGAGCGGGTGCATTCTTTGTGGTTTGATTACCTGAGTGCGATCCTAGACCCCTTGGCTATGGATGCTGATGTAAAAAGGGTTATGCTGAATTGTGGTATGAGTGTTTGTGAAAATGATTCTATGAGTATATTTGAGGGATACTCTAAAAAGGAACTCTTAGAGTTAATTAAATCTAGAAAACATGCTAGGATGTTCATTCACATGCTGAAATATTTTGAAAGCAAGAACTACATTCTTCACAATAGTCTATGTGAGTCTACCTCTTTGATTGAGAAATACAAAAGAAGAAATAGATCACTGTGTGAAAAGGTTGATAATCTGAAAAAGCAAATCCAATCTGGAATGAGCATGGAGAATAACAATGAATTTTTGTTTGATGGTCAAGAATGCTTGTCTCATGCGTGTATGTTTGTGCACACCTCATTAAAGGTATTCAATTCATGCTTATGGTACCTTGACAGTGGATGTTCTCATCATATGACAGGAGATAAATCATTGTTTATGACTCTTAAAGAGAAGGCATGTGATTATGTGACTTTTGGTGATGGGAGTCATGCTCAAGTCCTCGGGAAAGGAACGGTTGAAATACCGGGACTACTTTTGTTGAAAGAAGTACTATACATCAAAGGATTGAAGGCAAATCTCCTTAGTATTACTCAAATATGTGATGAAGATTTTCTCGTTCAATTCTCAAAGAAGGGATGCATAATCATTGATGAGAAAGGGATTCAAGTCTTGGAAGGAAATAGGACTACTGATAATTGCTATGGAGTAGTACCTACGGCACCTATTTCGGGTAGAAGTGCTCGTGTTGATATGCTGAAACTGTGGCATCACAGGTTTGGACCTACAAACTTCAAACAAGTATGTAAAGTTTCTAAACTTGAGGCCGTTGAGGGACTTCCAAAGTTTGGAAAGGTGGAGAAGACTATATGTGGAGCATGTCAAATGGGGAAACAAACAAAAGCAAATCATCCAAAGGTGAATGTGATTGCTACCTCACGGTGTTTGGAACTTCTTCACGTAGATCTCATGGGGCCTACAAGGACTGAAAGCCTGGGAGGAAAGAGATACATTATGGTGATAGTTGATGATTTCTCAAGGTACTCTTGGGTGGAATTCCTTAGAGAAAAGTCTGAAGCATGTGATAAAATGCAGAGATTATGCAAGAGATTGCAAAATGAAAAAGGAGTTCCCATAGTCAAAATCAGAAGTGATCATGGGAAGGAATTTGAGAATGCAAAATTTGAATCATTCTGTGAAGAGCATGGTATCAAGAAGGAATTTTCAGCTCCAAAGACTCCTCAACAAAATGGGGTGGTTGAAAGAAAGAACCGGGTGATCCAAGAGATGGCTAGAGTCATGCTACTCAACAAAAACATACCTCAAAGGTTCTGGGCTGAAGCTGTGAACACAGCTTGTCATATTTGTAACAGAGTTTATTTCCAAGCAGGGACAAAGAAGATGTCATATGAAATATGGAGAGAAAAGAAACCCAAGGTGAAGTATTTCAGAGTATTTGGGAGCACATGCTATATTCTAAATGATAGGAAAAATCCAGGAAAATTTGATGCTAAGAGTGATGAAGGGATACTCCTAGGATACTCCACAAATAGCCGAGCTTATAGAGTGTACAACAAGCGCACTAAGACGGTGATGGAATCAATCAATGTGGTCATAGACGACACCATATCTGAAAAGGAAATTGATGATGATGGAAAGGGGCTCAAACTCAAGGAGAATGAGGATGATGATGATATGCCTCTAAGTGATGATGCTGAGAAAGTAACACCCGAAAAGGAGACCACACCTCCTGTATCAAGAAGAGAGACTAGATTAACACAAGAAGTCTCAAGTCCACTCACTCCTCCAGAAATTCAAACCCCAATTTCTCGAGACGAGGAACTCTCAACTTCGAAGAAACCTTCATCAAGAGTGAAACTTAATCACCCATCAAGTAATATCATTGGGGATGTGAACGAAGGACTTCGTTTGAGAAAAAGGCTGAAGTATACTGCTAACCATGTAACATACAACTGTTATCTTGCTCAATTTGAACCCAAAAAGGTAGAAGAAGCACTGAAGGATGAAAATTGGGTAGAGTTTATGCACCAGGAAATACACCAATTTGTTAGGAATGATGTGTGGGAATTGGTTCCAAGGCCTGAAGATACACATGTGATCGGCACCAAGTGGATTTTTAAGAACAAAACAGATGAAGATGGTGAAGTCATCAGAAATAAGTCTAGATTGGTGGCTCAAGGGTATACTCAGGTGGAAGGCATAGATTTTGATGAATCTTTTGCTCCGGTAGCAAGACTAGAATCCATTTGGATTCTTCTTTCCATAGCATGCATCATGGATTTTAAGTTGTACCAAATGGATGTAAAGAGTGCCTTCTTAAACGGCTTTCTCAATGAAGAAGTTTTCGTTGAACAACCAAAGGGGTTTGAAGATCCTCACTTCCCGGGTCATGTATTAAGATTGAAGAAAGCTTTGTATGGGTTGAAGCAGGCACCAAGAGCATGGTATGATCGTCTCACTACTTACCTAGTGGATCGTGGGTTCAAGAGAGGTCAAGCAGATCGCACATTGTTTGTTAAAAGAGATGAAAAATCTCTTCTTGTTGCTCAAGTGTACGTGGATGATATCGTATTTGGTTCCACAATTGATAAACTAGCTCATGAGTTCTCTGAAGAAATGAAAAGGGAATTTGAAATGAGTATGGTGGGAGAGTTGAACTACTTCCTTGGACTTCAAGTGAAACAGCGGAGAGATGGAATATTTATTTCTCAAGAAAAGTATGCCAAAAATCTTGTCAAAAGATTTGGTCTGGACTCCAAGAAACATACATCTACTCCCATGAGTTCCTCAGCAAAGTTAAGCAAAGATGCAGCCGGCGTTGACATTGATCCAACTCTTTATCGGAGTATGATTGGTAGTCTCCTCTATCTCACAGCTAGCAGGCCGGATATTGCATTCAGTGTCGGAGTCTGTGCAAGATTTCAAGCCGCTCCTAAAGAATCCCATTTAACAGCAGTTAAGCGAATCATTCGCTATGTAAATGGCACATCTGACTATGGGATTTGGTATACAAAGGATTCGAATGAGTGTTTGGCAGGATATTCTGATGCTGACTGGGCAGGGTGCATAGATGATAGAAAAAGTACTTCTGGTGGGTGTTTCTATCTTGGAAACAACTTAGTTTCATGGATGAGCAAAAAGCAAAATTCAGTATCACTGTCAACGGCTGAAGCTGAATACATTGCAGCAGGAAGTTGTTGTGCACAACTGCTATGGATGCGAAAGCTACTGCATGACTATGGCATTTCTCAAGACACCATGTCTGTGTTCTGTGATAATACAGGTGCCATAAACTTGTCAAAGAATCCGGTTTAGCACTCCAAATCAAAGCATATCGAGATCCGTTATCATTTCATTCGGGATTTGGTAGAAAACAAAACAGTGTGTCTAGAATTCATCAATACTGACAATCAAAAGGCAGACATATTCACCAAACCACTTGATGGCCCAAGGTTTGAATCCTTGCGTAAGACAACTGGTGTCGGTATCATTCCTTAAACTCAATCCTCCGTGACATTTTTTTTTTCTTTATGTGTATTTTGTGTGTTTTGTGTGTGTCTTCTTTGTGTTGTTCTGTTTGTCTCTTGTGTGTGTCAAAAATCCAAAGACACATAAAAAGTTAAAAATCCAAAAGGTTTGATCACTTTGTTGAGTTTTTGTCTCTAAGCATGTTTTGCCCTGTACCTTTGTACTTATGGCTTTGTGCATTTAACGAGCATAGCTTGTCTTTCATGCACTCATATCATTGTGAAAGAAATTTTGAAATCTAAGTGATTGTTGTAAATAGATTTTCATCCTTGTCATGAATGATTAGTGAATGGTTTTGTTGATCTTGAGACATGCATAGACTCATGTCTATATATCTTCCCACTTTTTTTTTTTTTTTGCTTTAAAAGAGCTCTCTAAATGTAAATCTCCAAATGAAAAGAGATATAGAGCTGCAAAAGCCTATCGCACACACTAGTATTTAACTAGGAAAAAGGAAAAGTGACCAAAATAAAATGTGTGATGCACAAAAAGCCAAAGGCTAACTCATCAATTGAAATATCAAAAAATTTCAGGCATCTATCTCTCAATGAGATTCTCTTTGCTCAAATGTTGCAAAAAATATGTTGAATTTGGAGCAAATGAAAAGCTTCAAAGCATTAGTATCAAGTACTTGTGGGAGGTCATATATGCATGTTTCTATAATTGAGATAGGTCACATTATCTAGTACTAGTTGTGTATGTCTTGATTGAATTGATCATTGAAGTTTCACATTGGACTAAGAACTATCTCATTTTTTATATTCACACACATCACTCAAGTCTATGTTCAACGAATGCCATATTCATTTGTGTGATTGTACTTGTTTGAATGTGTTTTCACATGCTCAATCGTAGTGGACAAACACAAAAAGATTTTTGAGTATGTTTGTTTTGTTTTTGGAAAGTACTTTGTTTTTCCAAAATTGTGAATTTTTCTCAAAAACAGTGGTACCCTGTTTTGGCGACTAAGTCGCGGGTCAGCACAGTCGCAAGCCCCAGTCGCGAGCTCAGTCAGAGATTTTCGCGACTTACTAGCGAGTTACTACTCTAGTTGCGAAAAACACTTAGAAAATTTTTGAAAAATTTGTGTTTTGCTCTTTTCGCGGCTCATTTTGGCGGCTTGTTCGCGGGTGGAAGGTCCAATCGCGAGGGTTACTCAGTGATTTTCGCGGCTCAGCTCGCGACTCCTTCGCGACTAAACCTTCCAGTCGCGAAAAACACTTAGAAGATTTTTCTAGAATCTTTCCTTCACAGTGTTTCGCGGCTTGATCTGGCGACTTTCTGGCGACTTGGTTAAGTCGCGAAAATCGCATGTTTTGCATTTTCAAGACAATTTTAAAATTGTTTTCTGTTTTCCCTCGTCCTTGTTTGACTGGTCATTATCTTCCTCTCTTTACACTCACAAACACTCCGTGTTTCATGCTGGAAATCTTCCATTTCTGCATCTCTTTCACTTAAATCTTCAACTAAAAGGTATGGGTTTTAGTCCTTATCCTTCATACTTTCTGATGTGGGCAATTTTTCCGTCTTGTGAAGTTGTTGTGGTCTATTGTGATTTATTTTGTTTTGAACATGGGTTTCTGATTTTCGGATCATACTGTCTGTTTATGCTGATCCATGTAATGATCATCTTTATCTTGTGTTCTGTTTATGGTGCTGGTAGCTTAATTTCTCATTATCATGTTTTGACCCTCAACTTCAATTGTTTACGGTTTCATTCATTATCCATAGTATGACATTGTCATATTGCTAATAATGGGTGCTATCTTGTCTGGTGTTTGTGTGTGAATTTAATCCTAGTGCAGAGTGCAAATGTCTCCATTCAAGCGATCAGCTGTAAAAGGAGGAAGCAGCAAAGGGACGGAACATGTCATTGAAATTAACGATTTTTCTCCTAGACCAAAGCGTGCTCGCTCCTCATCTGGTGTGTTTGATCTCACCAAGTTTCGATCGTATGCTGCTTTCCAGACTCATGAAAATTTCTTCAAAAACGCGACACCTCTGATTGAAAGAGTTCTTGACCAACATTCTCTGTTTGACACCAACATTCCACAATGGTTTGCTCGCAAGGACTGGAATTATCTTCTCTCTGACCTTGATGATGCATATGAAGATCTGGTAAAAGAGTTTTATGCAAATGCAATTATTGAAGGAGATGAACTTAAGTGCTGGGTTAGAGGAAAAACTTTCTCGGTCTCTCCTGCATATCTAGCAGAGATTCTGCACATCAACAGGCTAATTCTTGGGATATCCCCAATCTATGATGACCTTCATCCGGATGAAGAATTACTTAAAGCAGCTTTTGGGGTTAATCTAGAATTTTCCTCAAATGGGAATTCAGTCAGTGTTTCATCTCTTCCTCCAAAATTGAGAGTGCTCACGATCATCATGTTTCACAACCTGTATCCCTTTTCCAGCACAGGGTATATGAATCTCGGACGTGCACTGTTTCTTCATGATCTGATTTCTGATGTCGAGATAGACATCTGTGCTCATATCTTTCATATCCTTTGCAAAACTGTTCTAAGAACAGAATCAAGAATGTGCATTCCATTCTGCTGTCTCATCTCCCGGATTCTGAAGCGGAAAGGGATCTATCCGTCTGAAAACGAAGTTCCCTGCGCTAAACCATGTCCAATCAACATGCGAACATTCAACGCTAGTGTTGGTCACAGCAAGAAGGGAATCAAAACAGAAGCTTCCGCATCCCACAGTGGCTCGTGCTCTAATTCACTCCCCGCTGACGAGAGACTAGACTCTATTGTAGCCTCTGTTCATGAGCTGAGTTCAAAGATGTCCAATTTCTCTTCTATCTTGCATCATCTCAACTCCCGATGGGATACGAAGTTTACTTCGATTCAAACCCAATTGGATGAAATTCAAATAAAGCTCAAAGATAGTGACGACTAGCTATTCCTTGACAAAAAGGGGGAGATGCTGTTGGCAGGGGGAGAGCTCATCGAAAAGGGGAGATTTCATCTAATAGATTTGTGTTTACTGTTTTTGTCTATCCTTAGTTGTGTTACTGTTCTGTATCCAACTTATTTATTTCAGCATATATATTGTATGATGTTATTCAGCTTTTAGCATTGTTTGTTTGTCTTTTGTACCCATTGTTGCTTTTGTAAGCTTTGAGGGTTGTTTCTAGCACTTTTGCATGTTTGTAGGCTTATATAGTGTGTGCCATGTATTTGCAAAAACTTTGCTTATGCAGCCTTTGTGCTTTGTGCTTTGGTACTTGTTAATGCTTTGCATTACCATAAGTACAACACTCTTGTGCCCTTGTAGGATTGTTCCTAGATGCATATATGTATGTATGCATTGGTTGAGTGTTGGACTTGCAAATGATTCTCTTCAATTGAGTTTATCATTTTTGCATGTCCGGATGTTTATTCCTTGTGTAATGAACATAGTAATCACTTTTGCTTAAGTGACTACTGGTGTTGATCTTGCCATGAATTATTGCTTTTTTGCCTATGTTCATTTTTGCTTGATCATGCTTACTTTGCTCCATATACATATTAAGTTTTCTGCGTACAATGATATTGCTATGTTATTGTGTTTCAGGAGTTTCTTATTCATATGTTCAAGAGCTTTTCAGAATCTAGAGTTAGGTGTGAGTAAGTTTTCCAACTGTTTCCAACTCACGTTTAAGTCTAGAGTCTGTTGTAGGGTTTTGTCACGGAATAGCCAAAGGGGGAGATTGTAAGGTTGAATTTAATCAACCGTCTTATTGGCTTTATTCCGTGACCAATTTACTTGTAATTTAGCACTTAGTAACCCTGTATTTAGGTGAGAAAATCGTAAGGGTAGTGTGTGAGAAGATGTGAAGAAAAACTCAAAAGTGTGCAAGAAAAACAAAGTCTCACGACTAGGACTCGCGGGTGGTTCGCGACTGGCAAGCCGCGAAATGCAGTCACGTGAGAGGCACACTGGGAAGCTGAAGGGTCGCGCCAGCTGTCACGCTATAGGACAAAAGTTCCAGTTTGGCCAGGCCGTTACGTCGCGACTTGATTTCGCGACTTAGCCAAGCCGCGAGTTCAAGTCGCCAACTTGCCCTGTTTGGTAAAAACTGACGTTTTGCATTCCCTTCTCACCCTACTATATATACACCCTTATACCCATCATTTTGAGAGAGCTTTTAGAGAGAATTTTGTGAGAGAAAACCCTAGAAAAATACAAGATTGATTCATCCCCAATCTTCATCTAAAGAGACTCTACAAATTCCTCTACTCTCTTCCTCTCCATTGTCATACCCTTGAGAGGTCATTTACTAAACCCTTGTCTCACCACACCCACGTCTGTGAGAAGGTCCATTTAGTGCTTTGAGAAGCAGTTTGGAAAGGAACCAATATACATTGGTTGATGCTATGGTCAAGTAGCGGAATCCGGAAAGCTAGAGAAGAAATAGGTTCGGCGTAACCTCGTTGGAGCAAGAAGCTTGGAGGGCTTAGGTATTTGGGTAGATTAGGCTTGAAGGGTCTTCTGCTGTTCATGTATCTCAACTACATTCTTTAGTGGATTATTTGACCGCTTGGAGGGCGGCGGAGAGGTTTTACGCCGAGGACTTCGGTTTCCTCTTCGATAACACATCGTGTGTTGTCCGTGTGTTTGCATCTTCTTTCCCTTTACTTTTGCCTTATATTTACTGCTGTGGATGTGTTTATATTTGGCTTAGATTGTTTATCAATTCTGTGTTTAGCTTATATTCATGTTCCGCACGCTAATCGTTTGATATTAAGCTTGAATTGGTAATTTTGTAATTTGGGGTCTAAACGTTCAAGGGTGTTTCATACCCATATTGAACTTTCACAGGGAAAGCAAAAGTTCCTAATTACATTCAATTCAACTGCATTAAAGTAGACTACATTCAGAAAACACAAGAAAACAACAAATTCAAATTGTTGTTTTTGTCTTCAAAACCGTCCTACTATTCACTCTAAAAATTGGGCAAGACAAGGTTTTCCAAATATAAATCCGCATAAACCAACAAATTCAGAATGCCATCAAAACCATCCTAATAGCCTCCTGATCCTTGTCCATCAAAATCTTGAAAATTTTCCCCAGAAGCAATGGCTTCGACACCATAAACGGGTCCGCAACAATGTAGATTAGAGAGGCTGATGTAATTTAGCTGCGACTACTACAGCATTTTCTCTTCATTTTGGGAAGATTTTCTGAAGATGATATATAGACTTTTGGGTTGCCCCCCAATCCTCTCCCAATATAAAATCCTGGTTCCAGTCCTGGGCAAAGGCAAGTGACATTTCGGCCATTGATAATGGGTATGATGCCTAGTAGTGTGTGCAAGTCTGTTGTGTGGTAGCAGGTGAGTTTGGAACATGAGCGAAGAATCCACAACCCTCGAGCCTATCTATATTGAGTGAAAAAGTATTGGTTTGTCTCTCTGAAGGGAACTTGGAAATGGTGTAAAGAACCCACAACCCTGAATCTCAAAATGAAAACATTTGCTAAAAATTACTTTCTTTTGTGTAACAATATTCAAGCCCATCTCTATATTTCTAACTGAATCTTATTTCCTATAATGTTTTCTTCCCCACTTTACCCATGTTTTTTGAAGATATAACGGCAGAATTTTACAAAACAGAAACTATACATCTGGAGCAAAAGCTTCATACAAGGGAGTCTCCTCCAACCAAATCCGACTAAAACAGCATCTCAAATGTATAAGCCCAGATCTAGATCAGCTACCATAACTTCCTCTTCCCCTATCAAACAAGCATAGTGTCTATATGCAAAATTTCCACACTTTACCATGTTGGTAGTTCATTACTGCTCAGTTTCAACTGCAATAATATTAGCGCTCCCTAGGAAGATTTCTCCATAGTATAATATTTAGTGCCATAGTAACAGGTTCGGAATGCAGATTGTGCATCGTATAAACTTCCCACATGGGCCCAGATTGTTTTGAATTTATTAAAAAAAATATGCAGAGAACTCATTAAATGATGGTTTGGGAATTGGGAAGGGAAAATATAGAAAATTAACCTAAACCTGTTTCTCAGACATTTATATATCCAAGACTTCTAGCAATAAACCAAAAAAAAAAATGAGGATTCACACTTCCAACCCCAGGTACTTGAAAGTTCAAAACTAAAAATGACATCATTGATAAATATAATGATAGATCTACTTCAAATAAATGGTGGAAGACATTTAGATTTGGAACGTGAGAGAATGACCCACAATCCTTTCTTGGCGATGGGTGTGCAAAAGGGGACACTTTATTCAGCAGGCTTGTTATGATTTGTGGCTAAGATACTGTTTTTTAAAGTTGACTATCGTTTACGTTTAAATTGTAGACGAGTTGTATGATTGTATCACATGAGTTTCGATTGTATTCTGTGTTTCTTTCTTACTGCCCTGTTCTGGGATAAGCAAAACTTCTTGTAACACAGTAACAGCAGTGGAGATAGGGGTGTCCAAAAAACCGACAAACTGGCCGAACCGTTGCCAAATTTTCGGTTCGGTTCGGTTTTATTTCATTTTTTAAACACTGAAATTTTTGGTTTCAGTTTCGGTTTTGGTGTTGGATTTTTTCACCCAAAACTGAACCGAACCGGCTAAATATATATATATATTTATTTATTTATTTATGTAACTCTATTACATAACTGATCAGTGGCTTGGTGGTATGCTACTTTGTGGTTTGGCTAGCTGATCCCAATTTCGTGGCATGTGTTTTTTTGCTATTTAATTTTTTAAAACCCTAGAGCATGAGATAAATATGGAAATACCCCTCCCTTATTTTATTCTTCTCTTTTCTTTTTATCAGTTCAGCCGCCCTCTTCCCTATCTTTTTCTCTCAATTTTTTCTGTCTTCTAAAGAGTTCAACCCTCAACCCTTCCTCTTCTCTCACCACTCCACGCCTCCACATGCCACCTCCACACGTCAGCCCTCCTGCACCAGCCTCCACACATTGGCCTTCCAATGCCGGCCTTCACACACCGAGCTCCCTACGCCAGCTAATCTTTTCATTCTCACAGAGTCACGGTGACCCTCTCTCTTTCTGTAATTTCTCCATAGTTTCCTCTCTCTTTTTTATATTCTGGGTTTGTTTAAAATTGAATCAATGCTATTTTTTCAATTTTAATGTGCAAATAAAGTTAGGGTTTTGAAAAAACTCATGTGCTTTTGTTGTTTATTTTTTCAATTTCTTCTCTCTTTTTTATATTCTAGGTTTGTTTAATATTGAATCAATGCTATTTTTTTCAATTTTTATGTGCAAATAAAGTTAGGGTTTTGAAAAAAACCCATGTGCTTGGTTGTTTATTTTTTCAATTTCTTCTCTCTTCTGGTTTTTTTTTTCTTAGAAAATAAATGATAAGGAACTGAAACTGACCGAAACCGAAACAAACCGAAACCGACAATTTTTCAACTATTTCGGTCGATTTCGATTAAGACTTTTAAAAACCGAAAATTTTAGTTTCGATTGGCCGGATGAAAAAAACGACCGAACCGAACCGATTATAGCCCTAAGTGGAGATGCAGCAAATGATAAGCTGCATCATGGTTTTTTTTTTTTTTTTTTTTTAAATCTTTTAATCATTTACTATATCTTTTACATATAGGCTTTATTATTTATTAAGGAACTTCAAGGATCTCTCACAAGAGAATCTAACATGAACAATGAACTTATGATGGAATCCCCACAAGATGAAGAATATACCCAATACAAATGGAACCCATTGTTAGCAAAACACAACAGGGTGGTCACTTCACCATAGAAGAAGACATTGTCATCATATAGGCATGGCTCAATAATTCCACGCATGCATTGCGAGTGAATGAGCAAAAACACAAAACATATTGGAAGTGAGTTTGGGAGTACTTCCATAAAGAGAATACATTTGTTCCTGACCATACTATGAGCTCTCTAACGAATCACTAATCAACAATGCAACTTGGCACCAATATATTTGAGGGTTGAGTTGAGACATCTAAGTGGTGTGAGTGAGCAAGACAAGATACTTGTAAGTGGTGTCAACGAATCAATGGCTTGTTTTAATTATAGCATGTGCAGATTATAATGAAATTGGGGCTCATACTGATTCAGCCGTTTTGGGGATGGAACATCTAGCGGTTCACCCCTTAACCAAAATTGAATAATATATCAAACACAAGAAATATTGATATTATAAATTTACTAATTAGTTTAGCATAAGTTAATTTAAATTACAACGAAGGTCAGAGAAGCTGGTGTAATTTAGTAGCTGCAACAACTACAACATTATCAAATTCAAACTGCAAACTCATAATCAGAAACACAAACAAAACGACTCAAATTACTCTTCTTTTTGGCGATGACTGGCACGGTCACAAGGCTTTCTAAGACATTATCACAATATAACATATTATCAAATTCAAACAGCAAACTCATAATCAGAAACACAAACAAAACAATTCAAGATTACTTTTCTTTTTTGTGATAACTGGCACAGTCACGAGGCTTTCCACATATGAATCCGCATAAAACCTATTCGGAATGCCACCCACTTCAAAATTCTTGTATGTACCATCCTTGGGATCAAACAGAACCAACTCCTTCTTGTCCTTGGCGATCAAAATCTTGGAATTCTTCCACAAACACAACGGCTTTGCCACAAGAAACGGGTCTTCAACCAAAATCTTTGTCCAAGACTCCGCCACTCCATACTCCTTCATAACCCAGAAATATCCACGCCTTAGACCATCCTCACGATGCATCAGACATAGATTCCCATTCACAACCCCTGTGCTGAAACCCGACACGGCGGTCTCAGGCACCTGCATGAACCCCCTCTTATCGGTTTCCAAATTGAAAACGCCAATGATGCACCTGCCTTCAGTACTGTAAAGTTTGAAGACCCAATGGAGAGAACCATTGAGAGATGTCGCAGGTGGAAGTGGGTCCTCACCCTTAATTGGATTCCGGTAAAAATGGCCGGGCCTTGTTGGGTTCTCCGGATCCTGGTAAAGAAAGCCACTCCTCAGATGCCAGTCACCGTCTCTCAGAGAAAACACACCAATGTCAGGCGAGGGCGCGGCCTTGACGAGCTTGTAATCGTCAATGGAGGGCGCGTAACCAAACCCGTAACCAATGGCAGCAGACGGGCCTCCAAACCCCATTTTAGCGTAGGGTACTCGGGTGGACTGGTGGGTCGTCGGGTTGAAGATGAAGAAGATGTCGGGTTGAGTCATAATGCAGACTAGGCCATTGCAAGACCCAATAATCTGAACGGCGTGGGATTGAGGTTTTGGGTTTTGGGTTTGGTCGCGAGGGTAATGGAGATCGACAGCGGCGGCGAGGTCGTCGGTTTCGTGGTCGATGGAGTAGAGGGAGTTGGCGGAGGATAGGAGGATTCGGCGGAATTGGGCGCGGTGGAGATGGGTTTTGACAAAATCGGGGTCAGAGATGCGAGTGGCCCATGACTTAGAGACGCATTTGAATCGAGAGAGAGACTTCACGGGAAGGTGTGGCAGTATCTCTGCGATGAGTTCCGGCGGCAGGTTCGAATTCGACATTTTGCCCTTCTTCCTTGTGACTGAATCCGTGCTTCCTTGGTCTGATGATACTCATAGAGCACACTACTATATATACTAACTACCCTAAAACCCTAAAAAATCCCAGCAAAAAAAAAAAAACCACCCTAAAACCCTTTTTTTTTTTTTTTTTTAGAAAAAAGAGTGGCTTAAGGTAGGTTTCCCGCGGAAGGATGATATTGGGATATTGGGAGGAAGTTTCAAGTAAAGGAGGAGATCTAGCCCACCAAGGTTGGAAACAACTTCGGACAACACTAGGGGTCCGCCACAAACAACCCACAACACTACTTCACATCAGATAGGTGATATTAATGGAAACCATACCAACCTTGGTAACGGAAAGATATGCACGGATTCCAAGGAAGTCAATTTCACAGAGTTATCAATACGCACTGAATTAGAAGCAAATATTTCGAGATTTGTCTCATCAAAGAAGATAACGACCAACCCCATAATAAATGCTATCCGTGAGAGACTAGAAAAATAGGTGCTCTCAAAAAAGAGATTTTTGGGTGCTTTTTCAAGACACCTCCCTTTTTGGGTAAGTGTTGTGGAGTCGACACTTATTTTTTATACTAAAAAAAAAAAATTACATACAACTTTACATGACTGAATTTTTCCATTCTCATTGATTGAGTAAAAATACAAACTTAATAAATTGAGTATTATATGGCTTTGGGTCCTAGTTACAAACTACGAAAGAATTACATGACTTTTTGTCCTAATTACAATCTACCAAAAAAAAAAAAAACAAACAAAAATAAAGCCTAGGTCTATCTATCCAAAGACACTGAATTCGGAGGCTAGGTTACGAAATAGGAAGGTGTTAGGCACCCAATCCGCCCAGACATAGTTTGAACTTCTAGACTCTCATGACCAATGCACCCCTTTATGTATGATATGAATGATATGTTGCATACATGAAACACTTAACTAAACTAAGTCGCATATGTCTATTTTATGAATGTGTCCTTTTCTTTGTTAAAAATTCAGATTTATTGTTAAAAAAAAAAAAATTGATTTGATTCATAAAAAAATCAAATATGTTTTGGTATAAAAAAATTAGCTGTGGCGAAGAAAAATAAATCAGATTTGTTTCGTTAAAAAAGGGTTTTTTGTTTAAAAAATATCAGATCTACTTTGGAACCCAAAAAAAAAAGTTTTTTTAGTTTATATGAAAAAAACCAGATCTATTTTGTAATAAAAAAATCTAGACTTGTAGAAAGCTTTTAAAAAATCAGGACTATTTTGTTATGTGAAATAAAAATAATTTTTTTTTTTCTTTTTAAGAAGAGAACTACATTCACGAAATAAACCTATGCTACTTGTATCAAACAAAACAAACACTTGTATCAAACTGTAAGGTTGAATATAATCAACCATCTAATTGGCTTTATTCCGTGACCAATTTGCTTGTAATTTAGCACTTAGTAACCCTGTATTTAGGTGGGAAAATTGTAAGGGTAGTGTGTGAGAAGATGTGAAGAAAAGCTCAAGAGTGTGCAAGAAAAACAGAGTCTCGCGACTAGGACTCGCGGGTGGTTCGCGACTGGCAAGCCGCGAAATTCAGTCACATGAGAGGCAC
Source organism: Quercus suber (assembly GCF_002906115.3). Lineage (NCBI taxonomy): Eukaryota > Viridiplantae > Streptophyta > Magnoliopsida > Fagales > Fagaceae > Quercus > Quercus suber. Next base: position 160,589 of record NW_027070272.1, read on the forward strand.
ACTGGGAAGCTGAAGGGTCGCGCTAGCTATCACGCTACAGGAAAAAAGTTCCAGTCTGGCCAGGCCGTTACGTCGCGACTTGATTTCGCGACTTGGCCAAGCCGCAGTTCAAGTCGCCAACTTGCCCTGTTTGGCAAAAACTGACGTTTTGCATTCCCTTCTCACCCTACTATATATACACCCTTATACCCATCATATTGAGAGAGCTTCCAGAGAGAATTTTGTGAGAGAAAACCCTAGAGAAATACAAGATTGATTCATCCCCAATCTTCATCTAAAGAGACTCTACAAATTCCTCTACTCTCTTCCTCTCCATTGTCATACCCTTGAGAGGTCATTTACCAAACCTTGTCTCACCACACCCACGTCTGTGAGAAGGTCCATTTGGTGCTTTAGGAAGCAGTTTGGAAAGGAACCAATATACATTGGTTGATGCTATGGTCAAGTAGCGAATCCGGGAACTAGAGAAGAAATAGGTTCGGCGTAACCTCGTTGGAGTAAGAAGCTTGGAGGGCTTAGGTACTTGGGTAGATTAGGCTTGGAGGGTCTTCTGCTGTTCATGTATCCCAACTACATTCTTTAGTGGATTATTTGACCGCTTGGAGGGCGGCGGAGAGGTTTTACGCCGAGGACTTCGGTTTCCTCTTCGATAACACATCGTGTATTGTCCGTGTGTTTGCATCTTCTTTCCCTTCACATTTGCCTTATATTTACTGCTGTGAATGTGTTTATATTTGGCTTAGATTGTTCTATCAATTCTGTTATAAGCTTGTTATCATATTCCGCACATAAATTGTTTGATATAAAGCTTGAATTGGTATTTGTGTTATTTGGGTTCTAAACGTTCAAAGGTGTTGTATACCCTTTTTGAACTTTCAATTACTACATATTTCAAAAAGTTAACTATTAAATTGCATGTTCTTTATGTTTTCAATACACATGTCAAATTTTGTATCAATAAAATATTATTTACTATATAATTTATAATATTATATTTTACGCATAAACTTAAAATACAAAAACTTACAATTTAAACATTTTATTGATAAAATAACTATTGATTTTTAATTTTTTAGAAATTTTGCAAGTATGGAAAATATAAGAAAAAAAATTTAATCCAATGGTGTATTTTTCAAAATTCATTTCTAATAAAAAGATATTGAGTAAGGTTGTACCCTTAGGCTACAATTAATTTTGTAACTAAATTTTGTCCTATATATTTTCATTTGATGGAATTACTCATTCAGTTTGAAACAAATACTAGTGCATTTCCATCAATAAGTAAAACTCTCATATATAGTGCATTTGATAAATTATGTTTTATAGTAGTGTACTCTTGGCGCGATGGCCACTTCACAAGTATAAGTGCTTGTGGGTAATGGGGACAAGGGCCAAAGTTCAAGTCTACAAGAGAAAACTTCACCCACATATATTTAGGTAGAGTTTCGTAACCTACCTTTCTTAAAAACATGACTAAATATTTGATTTTGCTCCACTTTTATATCTCTTTCCTCTAAAAACACAAAAAAAAAAAAAACACAAAAAAAAACACAAAAATACATAAAAATACAAGATTAAATAAGATCAAATAAGATCAAAAAGAAATCGACGGAAGACTTGCATCATGGGATTTCAAACCATAGGTAGACAACTTAAATTTCGGTTAAATCTCAGGTGGGTAAAGTGTCAAATTTCAAACTACAAGTAGGCAACTTTAATTTTGGCCAAACTATAGGTGCGTAAGTTGTAATTTGCCAAAAAAAATAATTAGGTTTTATTATACTACACTTTACAATTTATTTTATCCTAGTTGGATTAAAATTTTTATTGTAGATCTTGTTTATTTTATTTCTACATATTTTTAACCAATAAAGGTATATTAAAATAATATGAATATACATACTTAAAAAAAAAAATAAAAAAAAAATGAAGAGAGAATAGAAGAATTAATTGAATCTAAAAAAGTTAAGAAATTTGTTACTAGTAAAAAAAATAAACATTTAGATGAAATTTTTTGTGGTATAGATTTATTATTAAAACTACAAGTTATAAAGAGCTTTTAGAAACAGACGAATATACTTTGATTAAAAGATCTAAAGTTATATAAAACGAGTAGTCTAATTCTTTTCCAAATGCATTTATCGCTTATAGAAGTTTTTTTATAGCACCTATTACATTTCTTACACAAAAAGAAAATTTTTAAAATTAAAAATGGAAAAATCTTACTTAAAAATAACTATACTAAGTGTATGTTTGGATAGCGGCCATGTCTAGTATTTTTGCATCGTCTAGTGTTTTTTGTGGGTTCTGTGCATTGTTCATAGGATCCGTACGTACTTTTTTTCAAATAAACAAATTTAAAATTAAGTCTCTTGATACTATTCACACATTTAAAAATTATTTTGTTATAATATTTTTAGTTTTTAATTTTCAATAATATACAATGTTCAAATTAACTTTAAAAATCTTGTAATTTAATAGTATCCTCTGTTCATCTTTATGAGAGCTTTGGTTCGAATGATCTTTTTTTTTTTTTCCTTTTATTTTAGTTGTTGCAACTATCAATTTTTTATTTTTTATTTTTTAGAGACAACCATCAAATTTTTAACAATAAAAGGATGTTGGGTGTGTGGCACACGTCCAGCCCACACTTGATGAAATAGCTCAATTAATGACTTGTCTCTAAAGTCTTCAAGTCAACCATGTCTCTTAATCATACTCAAGCATGTGGTACACGCTGAAGGAAGAAGAAAATTGGCTGAAGGAAAAGAAGTTGGTTGTACAAAAGTCCAAGTTTGTGTGCTTGCATTTATTGTGACTTGATGTAAAAAGTGTGGAAGGAAGAAAAGAAGAGCAAGGTAAAGAAATAAAAGGGAAGGCCATTCGGCCATTTGTTGCAGAAGAGAGAAGAGTGAAGAGGATTAGATACTTAAAAATAATTATACTAAAGATTTTTTTGGACGGTGTTTATTTTACTAAAAATTAAAATTAAAAATTAAAAATAATATAATAAAATAATTTTTAAATGTGTGAATAATATTGTGAAACTTATTTTTAATGAAAAAGTTACTAAAAAAAGAAGTTTGTAAGTTTTGTAAACAGTGCACAAATCCACTAGAAGTGTGTTTCAGCGTTAAAACGCGCTTCAAAAAAAAGAAAAAGAGAAGAAAATGCAAATGCGCGGATAGTGCTTTTCAGTACTATCCAAACGCACACTAAGTGTATGGTTGGATAGCTGTCACGTCCAGCGTTTTTTGTGAGTTTTATGTACTGTTTACGGGATTTGTAAGCATCTTTTTTAAAAAAAAATTAAAATTAAATCTCATAATACTATTTACACATTTAAAAATTATTTTATTACAATATTTTTAATTTTTAGTAATAAACAGTACCTAAATAGACCTTAAGACTCTTATAATTTAATAGTATTATATGCTCATCTGATGAGAGCTATGGTTCGAATGATCTTTTTTTTTTTTTTTTTTTTTTTTTTGGTGCAGCTATCAAATTTTAACAAAAAAAAAAGAACCACTCGATGGAATTGCTCAATTAATGAGCTTGTCTCTAAAGTTTTCAAGCCAACCATCTGCAACCATGTCTCTTAATCAGCCTTAAGCGTGTGGGACACACTGAAGGGTCTGGAAACGTGTATTTTGGGCTCAGCCGAGTACCGACGCTGCACTTCCAAATCCTTTAAGTGTTAAAACTTAAAATACACCAAATAAACACACCTTTGGTTTAATATAAAGGGGGCAAAACTATAGCATTCCACGTGGATCATGGGTACACGGTTCGATTAATTAAAGATGATCATACCAACTATAATCCCCAAAATTCTCGCACCAAATTTCTTCTCTCTCGCTCTCGTTATAAATTTGGCACTTCTGGAGATTCTGCACACAGCCAAATTAGCCTTCCCTCACAAGTCACAACACACACTTGTAGCAACTGCCTCTTCAACCATATTGCAGATGGGGCTTTCCCAATGGAGTTCATCTCCACCGTCCTCTTCTTTTTTCATACATGCTTTTATCCTTCTCTGGTGGTGTGGCTTGTTAGTCACCTCTGTTGTTGGCGGGAGTAATGAGACCGACCGGTTGGCGTTGCTTGAGTTCAAAGCCAAGATCACTGATGATCCTCTCCAGGTTTTGAGCTCTTGGAATGATAGCATCCACTTTTGTCAATGGCGAGGGGTTACTTGTGATCGTCGACATCAGAGGGTCATTGTGTTGGACCTGCGAACTTCGAAACTGGTAGGCTTCATATCACCACATGTTGGAAATTTAACTTTTTTGAAAAATCTAACACTCTCAAACAACAGCTTCCATAATGAAATTCCTTCAGAAATTAACCGTTTGCGCAGATTGCAAAGTCTACGTTTGTACAATAACACACTTAGTGGAAAAATTCCAATAAATTTATCCCATTGCACCAACCTCAAAATCCTTAATTTCGGTCACAACCTTTTGGATGGGGAAATCCCTGCAACTATTGGCACTTTGTCAAAACTCCATATCGTTTCTTTTGAAGAAAATAATTTCACAGGAAGTATCCCACCTTTTTTCGGTAACTTGTCCTCTCTAGAAGTGTTTGCTGCAAATTCTAATAACTTGGGTGGGAGTATCCCTCATTCTTTTGGCCAATTGACGAAACTTACATTTTTTAGTGTCAGTTCAAACAGGTTGTCTGGAAGAATTCCTCCCTCAATCTTCAATTTTTCTTTGTTGAAAGTTTTTGTTGTAGGAAACAACCAAATCCAAGGGCATCTTCCATCGGAAATAGGTATCACTCTACCTAATATTGAAATTTTTGTCATTGGCACCAACCAATTTACTGGACCTATCCCTATTTCAATATCTAATGCCTCAAATTTAAAGCTTCTTGAACTTGGGGAAAATAAACTAAGAGGAGGAGTTCCTTCTTTGGAGAAGTTATATAGAGTTTCAATTTTTAGCATATTTGAAAACGAGCTTGGAAATGGAGGGGCAAATGACTTGAGTTTTCTCTGTTCTTTGACAAATTCTACATATCTAACCGGTTTAGATACAGCCAACAATAACTTTGGGGGAGAGTTGCCCAAGTGCATTGCCAATTTCTCAACTACTCTCACCGTATTGAGTCTAGGTAATAAAATATCTGGAAACATTCCGATTGGAATAGGAAATCTGACCAATTTGGAGATACTAGTTATGTCGAATAATAAATTATCAGGTCATATTCCCTTTGAATTTGGAAAGCTTCATAAGTTACAATATTTGGATTTATCTGCAAACAATTTCTTTGGGAACATTCCATCATCTCTTGGAAATTTAACTCTTTTGATAAAGTTGTTTTTAAACAATAATAATCTTCAAGGAAGTATCCCCTTAAGCCTAGGCAACTGTCAAAAAGTGAATGTATTGGATCTTGCCTATAACAATCTTAGTGGTACCATGTCATCTCTAGTCAATGGTCTCTCATTCTCACCATTTGATATAGACTTGTCAAGCAACAAATTTACTGGTGTCCTTCCCATGGAAATAGCAAATTTAAAAAATCTAGAACACTTTGATATTTCTGAAAACATGTTGTGTGGTGAAATTCCTGTGAGTATTGGTAGTTGTGTAAAACTTGAAATTCTTGCAATGAGAAGCAACTTCTTTCAAGGGGTCATTCCTTCATCTTTGGAATCATTAAGGGGTCTTCAAGTTTTAGATCTTTCTAAAAACAATTTCTCTGGAAATATTCCAAAATTTTTGGAGAGCTTTATCTACTTGCAGTTATTGAATTTGTCTTATAACGATTTTGACGGTGAGGTACCAACAAATGGAGTTTTCAAGAACACAAGTGCAACTATGATTAAGGGGAACGGTAAGCTTTGTGGAGGCATGCCTAAGTTTCATCTTCCTGTATGTAAATACAATAAATACAAGAAGAGGAAGTTGACTCCTTCCTTGAAGCTAATAATCTCTATATTATCTGGCCTTCTTGGAGTAACTTTGGTAATGTTATTTTTACTTCTTCGCACTTTAAAAAGAAAAAGAAGAGAAAGTATTTTAAGTAATTCAGGAAATTTACTTTTGAATGTATCTTACCATAGTCTCCTAAAAGCTACAGATGCATTCTCCACCACTAATTTAATTGGTGTGGGTAGCTTTGGATCTGTGTATAGAGGAATTCTTGATCAAAATGGTCGTAAAGTTGCTGTTAAGGTACTCAACCTTTCGCACCATGGAGCTTCCAAAAGTTTTATTGCTGAATGTGAGGCTTTGCGAAATATCAGACATCGGAATCTAGTGAAGGTACTCACAGCATGTTCAGGTGTTGACTATCAAGGTCATGATTTCAAGGCATTGGTATACGAGTTCATGACTAACGGCAACCTAGATGGGTGGTTGCATCCAGTTTCAAGAAGAAATGAGGTTCCTAAGGAAAAAATGAATTTGAATCTTCTTCAACGATTGAATATTGCTATTGATGTTGCACATGCATTGGAATATCTTCATCATCATTGCCATACACCAATTGTTCATTGTGACCTCAAGCCTAGCAATGTTCTTCTCGATGACGAAATGATTGGACATGTTGGTGACTTTGGCTTGGCAAGGTTCCTTCGGGAGGCTACCCAAGAGTGTGTCACTAATCAATCAAGCTCTATTGGATTAAGAGGAACAATTGGTTATGCTCCTCCAGGTGAATATCTTTTCCATTTTTGAACATTAAATTCTTTTCTTTTCATAATATATCTTAATGTACTTCCAAGCATGAAATTAACTCAATGAAGCCTTTTAGAAGATGGAGCATGTCCTAAAAGAAATTTCCACTTGTCATTATTTTTTCCTTTTATATGCCACTAAAGAGCTCTTTCAAACTTGTATTACTAT